>NC_034410.1:13169009-13469009 GCF_002078875.1 Numida meleagris
TCCATAACCTTCCCCGGCACCGAGGTCAGGCTGACAGGCCTGTAGTTCCCCGGATCCTCCTTACGACCCTTCTTGTAGATGGGAGTCACACTGGCAAGTTTCCAGTCTTCTGGGACCTCTCCAGTTGACCAGGAACGCTGATAGATGATGGAAAGCGGCTTGGCTATCTCTTCTGCCAGCTCCCTCAGTACTCTCAGGTGGATCTCATCTGGCCCCATGGACTTGTGGCAGTCCAGGTGGAGTAGTAGGTCTCTGACCGTTTCCTCCTGAATCATGGGGGGTTTGTTTCGCTCCCCATCTGAGACTTACAGGTCAGAGAGTAGAGTGCTCTGAGCACAACTGGTCTGGCTTTTAAAGACAGACGTAAAAAAGGCATTGAGAACCTCAGCCTTTTCATTGTCCTCAGTGGCCACATTCCCAGCCGCGTCCAGTAAAGAATGGAGATTCTCCTTGGTCCTCCTCTTATTGTTAATATATTTGTAAAAGAGTTTCTTGTTCCCTTTAATCCCAGCAGCCAAGCTTAATTCGAGCTGGGCCTTTGCCTTTCTAATTTTCTCCCTGCACATCCTGGCAACCTCTTTGTACTCTCCCCGAGTTGCCTGTCCCTTCTTCCACAGGACGTAGATTCTCTTCTTCTCCTGGAGCCTCAGGAAAAGCTCCCTGTTCAACCACACTGGTCTCCTTCCCCGCCGGCTCATCTTGCGGCTCAGGGGGACAGCCTGTTCCTGCGCCTTCAGGACTTCTTTCTTGAGGAGCAGCCAGCCTTCCTGGACCCCTTTACCCTCCAGGACCGAATCCCAAGAGACCCTCCCTACCAGCCTCCAAAGTCTGTCCTCCGAAAGTCCAAGGTCACCGTTTTGCTGTCCCCTCTCCTGGTTCCACCAAGAATCGAGAACTCTACCATTTCATGGTCGCTCTGTCCAAGGCAGCCCCCAAGTTCCACATCTCCCACCAGACCTTCCCTGTTTGTAAACAGCAGGTCTAGCAGGGCACCTCCCCTGGTAGGTTCTCTCACCAGCTGCAGAAGGAAGTTATCTTCCATACACTCTAGAAACCTCCTAGACTGCTTCTTCTGCACCGTGTTGTATTCCCAGCATATATCAGGGAAGTTGAAGTCCCCCATGAGGACAAGGGCAGGCGATCGCGCAACTTCAGCCAGATGTTTATAGAACGCCTCATCTGTCTCTTCATCCTGGTTAGGAGGTCTATAACAGACCCCCACCAGGATGTCTGCCTTGTCAAAGTCTGCCCTCTGCAAGCCCAAGGCAGCAGTTTTGCTGACCCCCCTGCTGACTTCATCAAGAATAGAGAACTGTGCCATTTTGTGGTCACTCTGCCCAAGACAGCTCCCAGCCACCACATCTCCCACCACGTCCTTCTCTGCTTGCAAACAGCAGGTCTAGCGGGGCACCTCCTCTGGTAGGCTCTCTTATGAGGAAGTTACCTTCCACAGACTCTAGAAACGTAGAAACATCCTAGACTGCTTCTTCTGTGCTGTATTATATTTCCAGCGTATATCAGGGAAGTTGAACTCCCCCATGAGAACAAGGGCCATTGATCATGCAACTCCCACCAGCTGCTTGTAGAACACCTCGTCTGTCTCTTCATCTTTGTTTGGCAGTCTGTAACAGACTCCCACCAAGATGTCAGCCATGTTGGCCCTTGCCCTGATCCTCACCCGTAGAGACACAACCTTATCATTCCCAGCCCTAAGCTCAACAACATCAAAACACTGTCTAACACAGAGAGCCAAACCACTGCCTGTCTCTCCTTGCCTATCCCTTCTGAAGAGCCATCCATTGCAGCACTTCAGTTGTGGGAGTGATCCCACTATGTTTCAGTAATGGCAACTAAGTCATAGTTTGCCTACTGCACGATGGCTTCCAGCTCCTTCTGTTTGTTGCCCATGCTGCGTGCACTGGTGTAGATGCTCTTCAGCTGAGTCATCTGCCTCACCCCCAACCCCATCATTGTTCCCCCAGGATCATCTCTAGTGAGCTTTGTTTTAACCTCTTTCCCCTAATACTAGGAAGAGAAGAGGAAGAAGACTGGCACGAGGCCTCAGTGACAATGGGATCAGAGAGGCTGGAAAGAAGCCTCAGCACAATAGAAGGATGAGAAACAGAGGTACGACAGGGCAGAATACATTAAATGAGAACCAAATGTAACCATAACAAAGGCTCTGAGATGTAGGCAGTGAGAACATCTTAACAGGGAGATATTTTGTGAGCATGCACCTACATGCATGTATTCCTTCTCTCCCCCACCTAAAAATGCCCCCACCAGCCCAGAACAGCTCAGTCTCAAAAACAAAGGCCAGCAATACCCAGTGTCACTCCAGACTTCAATTCTTATTTGTTTTCCTCTGTCTTCCCTTCCTCAGTTTTCCAACCAGCACCTCTGTGGGGGCTGCCCCCCCTTCAAATCCATTTTTAAAATACTCTCTTGCTGTGATGGCTGCAAAAGATGTGACAATTGGCAGGATGCTGCTGTGCTGAAACTAGTGTTTGTTGTGCTGACCAGTTCTCTAGCTGTTTCCTTGTAATTCCTAGATAGCTTTTTGTACCAATTTATTATCTTTTCTCTCAGAGAGGAGGCACTTTAGGATGGAGCTGTCTCTGTGCTTGTGCAGCAGCTGCTGAAGGCGAATATTAGCAAAGATTCTCCCATGACTTTTGTATGTCACTTTTGAAAATTTCTGCCTGTCCAAAAGGGATTCAAAATTGGCCTTTTTCTTGATTGAAAGGAGGTATTTAGCTGCAGCACTGAGTTTCTGCTCACACACGCCATGGCTCACATAAAAGCCTCCAGAGCTGAAGGGAGGTTACAGCAACACCTTCACAGACTGCTGCTGGTGCAGTGGGTGGCAGGGCTGTGCAGCACAGGCAGTCGTGCCCATCCTGCAAGCTCCCCTCTTGCTCTCCCATGACCTCCTGTGGCAAGTGTGTGTCCTTGTTTGGGCTCGTGTTAGCCTCGTTGCCCACAGAGCACAGTGAGAGACCACAGAACATAGAGAAGAAAATGTGCTCAGGTTCGTCGTGGCTTTGGGGAAGTGGGAATCCTGCTTCCTTTGCCACATTGTGAAGGGTGCAGGAGGGCTCCCTCGGACATTGACTTTCACTGGAGAGGGGTGGATTTAACACTGTGATGTCCTCTCAGACCTGAGAGGCTGTCCTCTGTCACACAGCTCTGATCTTCTCTGCCTGACCACCACTTAATTCCGAGAGCCTAGGGCAGCAGAGACATCACGACCATGTGACAGGAGTGCATCTGGAGGAACGTGTGAGCCACAGCCTCAGCTGCTGCTAAGCCCATCCTTCCCATGGCTCTGTGAACCATGTGCAGGGCAGTCGCTCAGTTCTCTTCTTTAAGCAGCACAGAAACATAGAAACACTTCTGCTGCTTCTCAGACATGTGGTACAAGAGCCCCTAAATCTGTGTGCAGCAGTATGGAGATATTTCAAAGATGTACCTTAACTATTGATTGTCACTGATATTTTGTGTAGATTTTTCTTTTCAAAATACAGCTGCTACCAGACTCACTCAGATCACTGGGGACAAGATGGGGAACATGGGAGAGAAATTAAATGCAATTATTTACAGTGTAACTGGGCAGTGTTTTGCACAGAGGGTGATAGAAGCAACAGAAGTGAGGAACAGTTGCTAACTTGACAGAAGAGCAGCTTCATACAGCTTCCTGGTTCTTCTATAGATTTTGGTCTAAAGTGGGGAGCTGCTGTGAGTGCTGTGCTTCAATGAGTCAATTCTCCTAAGGCACACACAGGTCAAAATAGGTTTAGGTTGTGAAGTTTGTATAAAATATTTCAGGCAGTTCCAAGTTTCTTTAAATCTTTTTGTGGATATGTTACTGGGAGGTTGCAGGAATGAAGTTCTGCAAGTGAATCTGAATTTCCCAAAGGTCTGTGCTGTACTTTCATGCCAAGAAATTCACATTATTGAGTTTTTAAACAAATGATCATTAATGATGATCTTAATGATCACTGACACTGTTCTTGTAGAGGAGACAGGGAAACATCACCCAGTGCAATCCTTGCTGCAGAAGGGTTAAACACTTTCTTGGCTGAGGCAGCTTGCTGTCCTAGCGGAGAGAGAAAAATGCTATAGGTCAGCAAGTGAGATTGCCCTTCCTTTAGAAGAACTGCCCAGACAGCCCAGGAAGATTACAATAAGTGTGTAGAGACCAAGCTAGGAATTAGAGACGGGGGAGTGCTGATTTCATTTATTTTATGTGCAGTATTTGGGCTGAGCATAAACTACTCCAGTAACCCAGAGGATACATTGCTAAGCCCTACCTACCAAAGGTCCTGGGCCCCACCATACCCAGAACTGCTGACACTTGGACATGAGAAAGAAGAAAAGATGGACTGGCAAAATTGGATAACTGGAGGTATGACTGAATGATTATGCAGGGCAAAAAGGGACCAAGGGAAGAAGCAATCATTAATAACCTTTAGATTTCTCTTATTATTCTTACAATTAGGCTTTCTCTTTTTCTCCAGTTCTGAAATAAAAGTGGGTGGGGAAGGCAATGCTGAACACGTTCAGCACATTCAGCTGAGCACAACTCACAGAAATGAGATAGAACTGATAGAATTACATTTCTATCAGTGCACAAGTTAATAGGTTTTACTGAAGAAATTAAATCTGGAAAATGCAGGACAAGATCTTATTGTTGGCCCATTACATAGTTTTAGAGCCTTTAAATATCAGCAATAGAGAGGGTCCTCAATCTCCTGCTTCCTGGGTGGATCAGCAGCAGAACAAAGAAATGCAGATCTTTGACAGCTTTCAACTGTAGAGCTGATAATTTACCAACCACAGTATCTCCAATTTAGCATTCAGAGTATCTGGAGATGGCAGATACCCAATGGTAGCAAAATTTACAACTGATAAGCTCACAAGTACCCAGGACCCTATGTTGTAGAGCTCTTGAGGAACAGTTGGAAATGTGACCATGAGTAGCACCATGTTCAGCTTCAGCTGTACGTCACCTTTTGGAATTAAGCAGTGAGAAATACCAATGGTGAATTTGTTTGAGATTTGGGTAGGAGAAGAGGTAAGTGGTTAAAGTCATAGATGGAGACAGGTAAGGCAGAGGCCTGGAAGTGTCTATAAGAAGCTGAATGGGGAATCTGAAAGCAATTCCTTAAAGTTGTGCCAGCTGAAGAAGACAGAGTGCAATGCACCAAGTAAAATCTGGTGGGAAATCTTTCTGGTGAAAACCACCTCCAGGCAGACTGATTTCAAATGTGGCCTTGAAAATCACTCTGAAACCAAGGGATGCAGCCATAGCCATAGTGCATTACTTTTAATGCATGGAGACAAGGACCGTGTCCCCTCTGTACTGACCTATGCTCCAATGCAATTACCTTTCCAACTGATTGTACAAGCCTCCTCCGAACAAGTGGAAGATATTTTCATAAACCTCATTGTTTTGGACAGCTTTAGAAATGATGGTCTATTTCTAATGTAAGAGAGCCCTAACAGTGGTATCCCTGCTAACAGACTGTAATTACAGGATTGATCCCACATCCCCACCAATATGAACCCTTCTGTTCTTTCTAAGGCAACAACAGCATAAATCAATGTTCTGCCACAAGCTTCAGTGGATTCAGGGTGAACAGACCTTCGTATACATATAGAGTAAGGTTTTCTAAATGAGGACAACACACACCTGATTAGCATAGTATCATTAACTTATCTCCATGGACATGTGAAGGATTGTCCTTGTACTGTACTTCATTTAACAGCTGGCAAGAAACTGCTCATTTTCAAAATAGGTCTTTACACTTGAGAGTGGCCTTATCTGTGTCACAGGCAGCAGCAGGAGCTGCAGAAAACATAGAGCAGATGTTGAACAAGACTCTCCTCTTGGGAGAGAACGATCTCTTCCGTGAAGACATGGCACTGGCATGTTGTTGGATATGAGCAGCAAAGCTATCACAGCATGGACATTGACTTTACAGTCTCTCATGAATAAAATGTCTGCAAAGTCATGTTTATAAAGAGAAACACTTGTCTGTGGAGCAGCAAAGATGCTTATTGATGTATTCATCGAAGAATAGCTACTTCATACTTTTATGTTGGGAAGTGAGACATCTGTTATATCACGTTGCCAAAACTAATAAAGGATAATAGATCTGATTCACTCTATGTGTTCTGGCAGGAATCATCAAACCTATCACTCGGTCCTGATCTGAGCAAAGGTTCAGCTGTGCCAGTGTCTGACCATACATGCCATTAATGTGGATTCTGGCCCTGAAAGACAGACTTGGCCTCCTGATTGGACTTTAGACCTGCCTCATCACTACAGACTTGTCTGGTAACCCTGACTCTTAGCTGAAGCCAGCTTTTGTCCCTGGACCTGCTTTGCCCACATTGCTAGGATGCTATGGGGCTGGACTGGCCGGAGCCTTGCTCTGTTTGCTCTGCTGCCATGCTCAGATGCTGACTTGCCTTACCGTAACCAAACAGTCCGCTCTTCTGCTCCCTTACAACTAGGACTTCATTCTCAATGGTCATTTGTCTATAGATAACAAAGACATCTAGATTCACTAATTCTCATTTCACTGACAGTAGTGTCCTTGACATGACAGAGATAGACATGATGGGGTCCTGCAGCAAGCTTATGCAGAATACAAATATGTTTCTTTTACAATCAGATCTGATGCTCAGTAACTTAGTTGGATCCAATAGCACCCAATGTTTTTGTCAGATTCAGTTGTTCTGAATGTTCTAAAGGACAATCTCTAAGTGATGAACAAAATATTATTTACTTCTTATGAATCAAGAATTTGTGTATGCTATCACATAAATCAAACTGAGGAGTTAGTGCAGTGGTTCAATTAAACTCTGAGGAAAATGATCAAGTGATTTATCTAAACCAATTGCTGCAACCAGAAGATGCAGCTTCTTATTAACAGTCAGAGTAGATTCATCAAGGTTTCCTCTTTTTGGTGTCTTATGTGGTCCACATACAATAATAAAATGTTGCCTGAGTAGACAGGAAATCAATGCCCTGCTATTGTGAAGTATTCCTAGAAACTCAAATGTTGGTTAAGGACTTTTGCACAACATCATGTCCACAGGGTCCTGACAAGAGTAAGAACAAACATATCAAAAAAGGGCCAGATGAAGAAAATGTGAGTCTCGAAATGAATCTTGGTGTTAGTGTCCAGCTGGCTTCATTATTAGCCAGATGGCAGGTTCAATATCAAGCCCATGGAAGGGTCAGCCCAGCAAATTACAAAAACTGCCAACTGGATATGGGGAAAGAAGAAAACAGAAATAAGATAGATCTATGATGTCTATCTGCCCAGCAGATGGACAGCCAGAGAACAAGTTCTCATAGTCCCATGTAAATATGATCCAGGTCTGGAGCTAAGTGTTATTTCCATAAAGTACAGATTATAAAGAAAATATATATATCTCTTTTCACAACACAAAATACGCTGTCTTGTAGATGTGTTCAAGGTAGATCTATTGGATGAAATATCTTTTATCTTCTAGCATTTGTTTCCATACTGTCTTTTGGGTGTCTGATTTCCTTTGTGAGGACACATGAAATCTGGCAACAGAAGTACTAAAGATATGTGGAAGATGGGCGCCATTTGTTATAAAGCATTTGGTATAATGTCATTGATGTTAATCCCAGTCCAGACCACCCTGGAAAGCTCTGAAATGGCAACCCTAGGATATGTCTTTTAATTATTTTTTTTCACCATGCTGGGCATAGGAAAAGCATGATACTCATCCCTAAAATGAACCTACCAAAGCTTTTTTTTACCTACCAAAGTAACCTGAGGACTGTTGTCCACAAAATGCAGCAGAAATATATCAAATAAAAGTTATTACAACCTCATATAGATTAAATGGGACTACAGATAATTGTGCAAATTGGAAATATTATCTGGAGAAGAGATCTCTTGCAATATTCCTTGGATATTCTGTTCTAAGCAGTGGTTCCTTCAAACAAATGACTAGAAGAGAAGCAGCTATAGTACCAGCAATAGCAGCTAAGACCATAACATCATCAGAAACTAGCCGTTCAAAGCTGCCTAATCTTAGTGGCCAAGTGAGAATTAATGACCAGCTATTACTTTTTTTTTTTTCATGTTGAACTTGCTGCACCTTTTGCATATCTATTCTATCCGTCTGCTTGTGGAAGTCTCAGTGTGTTTTGGGCACAAAGGTTTAGACCATTAAGTCTTGATTCTTTTGATGGCAACTTTACAAACTAGACTGTTTTACCAAGGACAACACTGTTAGAGGAACATGAGGAAAAAGGAATATTCAATGTTGTATTCAAGCCCCAAGGTTCAATATGGTAGTAGTTACCTTCAGTGTGCAAAGGTACATCAAAACTTTGTACAGCTACTACTTTATATAGTAGCTTGGGAATTGTGACACATTAACTTCCTTGCCATCATCTTATTTCACAATAAAGTATTGCCCTGGATGACAGAGGACATTTGCACCATGTATTTTCTTCAGAATCAGATTGTGAGGAACAGGGAACCAGTCAGGAAATTAGTTTCTAATACACACTTCATATCTGAACTAAAACCCTCATGTGGATGCACCTGTATCCAACTGATATGGCACAGTTCATGTCTACCTAACCTCTCTCTCTAGCTCACAGGCAGTGTAAGTATATCTAAACTGAAAGTTGGGGACAATCTCTAGGTCATGCTGACCCCTGAGCCATGCCCACTACTTGTCTGGGAGACTGTTGGATTTCCTGGTCCAAGAAATGCCACATGCTTCGTTAGCAGTTTTACAGTATGGACAGTGGTGTACCAGTGCCTCACCTTACTCAGATTACCAACATAGATGTCGTCGTGGCATTCCAGGAAGGGGTAGGGGGCTGGGGATAAAAGGAGGTAAACCAGTTTCAAATCCCAGCTCCAGTAAATGTGCTGTCAAAACCTACATAGAAGAGTGGTTTATAATTCACAGGGCTAGAAACTTTTAACCCTGTAAGAGATTATGATCATCCTAGATTTGGCACCAAGGAGTAGAAGTAATTATCTTGGCAGAGATCAAGAATGACAACTGGAAATTTAAGTAGGAAAGTAACAGAGAGCCCATGACAAACTTCTTACTTTCCTCTGTTTTTCCTGAGCTCCGGGGGGGGGAAAGCTAATGCATGCAAACTCTGTATGAAAGATTCTTGGTACTCACTTAAAAGCGCTTTATCATCTGCACTGCACACTGCTGCACCTGTACTGCACAAAGCACATTAAGTCACACTGCCAGAATGCATTTGAAAGGACTAAGACGACTTTGGGAGAACACAGTTTGTGAAGGAAACACTGATAAACTGAAGATTTTTAATCAGTAAATATATAATTTTTATAAAGCTTATGCCGGCATCACAGATATTTTGTATCAGCTTTCTACATTTTCACATTCACTATGATTTATTGACATTTCTGAGAATTTGGGGGCTTTTTAAGAAGTGAATTAAAGTCACTAGAATGAAAGTGCTCCGAATTTGGCATGTCACATAATCTGCAGCAGTTTTCTGGCGAGGACAAAGAAATGCATGGGTTGATGTGTTAATATCACAGCAAGCTGAGATAGACACCAACCAAATTAGGAGAAGCAGAGTGCTGGGGCTGTGCCTCCTGAGCAGGGGAGCAGTTGCAGACTTGGACAAAGCAACATTTCTACGCCAATCACAAAGGATTCCCCTACTGCTTGAGTCAGCAAGAGCAATGCTAACTTGTCTCGTCCAGAAGAAATTACCATCACTCTTGACTCAGTGCAGTTCTTCAGGAGGCAGTATTTCTTCAGGCAGTATCTTGCTGCCAGTAGGCAGGGCAGTAACACAGCAGCACCCATGTAATTGGAGCCACAGCATGCCATTGCACATAATGAAAGCAGCTCCATATTGGGTTACCAAATCTGTGGAAGCAAGACTTATATGAGATGCTGTAGCCATTAACTTTCTTTGTCTTGATCATTTTCATTATGTTTGAGAGCTTGGTTGCAGGTTAGCAGCCTGTGGCAGCAAGCAGAAAGAGAAGGTTTTGCCATGATGCAACTGCCAGAAAATGTGTGACAAAATTGTACTCAGTAGGCAAAGTCCTGTTTGTAGCATGTGTTTGGGGATGCTCTTATCTGTGTTTGTTTATACACACAGTGATTAAAGACTCATTTTCATTTCCTTTTGTACCTTACTGTTATCATCCAGATAATTTCAATGGCCTTAATCAACATTTGCAGGAGTAAACAATGCAATGTTAGTAACAATCTTGTGCTATAAATGTTTCCAAAGTCATGCCACATGACCACAAGGAGAGTAAATGTCAGATTGCCCCACATTTACAGAGAAATAGAAGAGACTGTAAAGCGGCTGGTCTATGATTATAACAGCGTGTGACAGACCAGGGATTCCCAGATGTCCTTTATTTAAAAACCAGAGAGTTCTACATCTCAGGTTTTGTAGCTCTGCATAAAAAAAAAATCTCCTACATGAATTAAAATCTAAAGATTTTAATATGAAGTAAAAAAACACCACAGAATAACAACCCCCAAAAAACAAAACATCCAACTTTCCAACCTAAGGGGAGATTTACTCCTTAGCTGAAGGAACTGAAGGACAACTGTTTCTGTAATGGCAACGGATGACTAGAAAAGATACACAAGTTGCCACTCATTACCTGTTCCACAAGGAAAAAGCAAAGATGATGAATAAGCTTGTTAAAAGATACGATACTCCAAGCAACCATGAAGCACTTGCTGAAACAGTTGGGATTTTAGTGCCAAACATCTTGATCTTATCACTATCACATTACATGACTAAATACTACAGAAGTGAATGCGATGTGTTCTCTCTAGTGACAACATTATCCCATAAATGGAAAAGTGTGAAAGAGGGAATGTGCTGTATAAGCATAAAACATAGATGTAGGCCCTAATTTCCACTAAAATCAATGAGCCTGGCCTGTGCTTTACACTTGCATAGCACATTGCATCTTCCCTCTGTTATTGCCTCACCAATTAGAAAGATTAAAAAGCAAAGATAGGGCAAGAAGCTGCAACATCCAACAAACAGCACAAAGTCTAGCACATGAGGAAAATCATGCGTATTTCTCATTAAAGGATAAATGATAGCAAACAAATGCCTAAAATTAGGTGACCAGTCCAATGTCTCTATCTCCTACTCTTCGAGTTTTCTTATTGCTCAAGTACATGGCTCTCCTGTCCAAACCTGTGTTTGGATACTCTCTAGGCAGAAGTTTAGTCCGAGTGTGGGTCTTATCTTAAGAAGATGGGGAAGAAATCTATTTTTGACCTTCTGTGTTGCTATGATTTATCTTTCTAAATTACGTTCTGCTTTTGCCTGAATTGCTGAATAAATGGCATTTTTTCCTTTTGTGTGTGTGTGTTTTGTTTTGAATGCCACTATGACTCAGCTTGCCTGTAATCACTAAACAATGGAAACATGACAGTTTCTGGCAAAGCACGAGACATTTTATCAGTATAACAGATACGCAGAATGCTATGATTGCAACAGGGAAAATAAGTCTGGTCAAATTAAAATATGGACAGACAAGAAAAAATAGCATCAAACTTTTATTTCAGACACCATGCAATAAGATTTCATTACATGTATGTACATAAAGAGCAACAGCAGTAGTAGGAGTCATCTTGAGCCACAGGAGCAGGATACAAAGCAGAGCATGCCCTTTCCTTCCACAAAGCCAGATGTACTTCTCCCAGAGCCTGCAGGAAAGAGGTCCTGGCTGGTGCAGCATCTGACCTGAGCTTGCTTGTGCAGATCCAAGCAGCACCAGGGAGCAGGGTGCCATAAGCAGTGGGAATAGGCATGGGCCAGGTCTTCATCCAATGCTCAGCAGCTGTTAATTGTGCTGCATAGACAGTCATATGTCCACAGAGTCATGTGAATGTCCATCCCAGCCCCACCAAGAGTGCCTGCTGAGGCTGTCCTGCTCCAACTAACCCCAGGCAAGTTTGGTCATTGTCTCTTCCTTGCTGGTCTTCTTATGTTGGATACATGTAATATGGGCAGTGCTGGACATGTCCTGTGCAGATCTACAGACGGGAGTCTGAACTCAGTCACTGTCTGGTCCCACAGAGGCTGGTCGATAGCCCAATTAGGAAAAGAAGATCACACTCATGGTGCTTTTGTAGAGTTAATATTAAATTCTTATGATAGAGCAGTCATGGCCAACAGATGACAGTGCCCCAGCTGGTGTCTGGGATCTGGGTTTATGGACCAAATGGAAAGGCAGAACAAGTTCTATGTTCATCTGAACTTCTTTTTGAAGAATTTTCCATTGTGTTTTCCCCAACTTCTTGAGATCCTTGTGATTGTAATGATAGATGAGATAAAGATGAGATAAAGACTAAAACCAAGTGTTTTCATGTGGATGCTTCAGAACAAAATATGGTTTAAATTTGTATGAAAATGAAAATGATCTCTATACATCCTCATTCTTGTCAGAATTAGAACATAGGCAGTTGGAAGATTTTCTGATGTTATTCTGGCCTCATTACCCATGAGGACTGTCAGAAAGCCCATTCTCAAAAGAAAATAAAAAAATCACCAAACTAATAGAGATAACCAAATATTGGAGACTTCATTAAGAAAACAGCATCTGATTCAAAGCTCAGTTAAAACAAAACTCTCCTTAGCCTCCATGAACTTTGAATAAACTCAAAAGCAGATTATGGGTATCACATTACTTCAAGTGCTTTATTTTCTGCACGAATCCAGCTTACAGTGTCCATAAAAGAAGGGGACTTAATTATTATCTGAAAAATGGCTGCCTGATCCACCAGGGAGGAATTCCACACATTCCCCGTATTCTTTCCTACTTTGATTCTTAGGAGACAAAATATTTGATTACATTTTTCTTTTAGAAGATAATATGCCAACATTAGCTGATATGAGGCTGTCACCCGCTCACTCTTTATAAGTAAATTACTACAAGCTCACTGTTTAATCTTGCTGATTGGCAAGTCTAAGAAATATATCTCTGAAAAGGGACCTGAGCTGTTAATCAGTGCACCGGAATCACATTAAAAAACATTCTCTACCATGCAGATGATAGGCTGACTAAAGCAAATAAAACAGAAGTCCAAGAAGCTGCCGTGCCTTTTTCTGTGAAGTGAGCAAACTCTTTCATGTCAAGTATTTCTATGCAACAGAATCTAAACAGAACACCCGGGGAAACCACACAAGAAAGGCAGATGTTTGGACTGACTTTTACTTGCTGCTCTTTGATTGACAGGTTGGTTGGCTTCGTGTAGCCACTGAGGAGACCTGTATGGGAAGTGGGACCTTTCCCAAGAGTTGTGAGGCCACCTGTGACTTTAACCCTTCCTTCCTCCTACAAGTTAAATGGTACCAAAGGGATTCCTGTACTAGGAATGCTGGTATGTCTGATCCCTCTGCTTGAGTTCAGGGAAATGGTTTTAAACGGGTTAGAGAGCTCATGCAGTAAATCACGTGCAAGATATTGTTCAATTATTACATACAAATAGTTACAAATTAATTACCTGTGTTCCTCCTTGCGTTCTGTAGCTGGTCAGTCACTTGCCAATTTGGGTTGCTATTGCTGGCGCAGGAGACCGTAATGTATCGACCGGTATGTGGAAGTTGGAGTATTTTGAATAAATCAGGTCTACAGAGAATAAAACATTGCGGATTGCTTTCTAGCTCAGACATTCCTAAAAGACATATTCAGGGAAGTGGTAATTCAAGAATAACTGGATAGGAAATTGCCCAATCAATGTAGTTTGATGTTTACATGTAATTTCACAATATGTTATTATGCTAAGCACTTGATTGGAATATATTTGTGAGGGCTGCTCCAAAGGTAATGCCTCCTATTTTACTACGTTGGCCCACGACATCAGAGGTGGATGTTGGTGGTATGGCAGTAGAGGCTGAACCTTCACACCAATATTCCATTACATTTTGTTGCCGTGTTGACAGATGGCAGCAGAGGGGCAGCCTGACAGAATGGTGTCTGACATGGAAGTGTATATGGAACAAAGGTGTGGATTTGAATTCCTCCATGTCAAAAAAATTGTACCCACTGACATTCATTGATGCTTGCTGAATGTTGATGAAGACCAAACAGTGGATGTGAGCACAGTGAGCCGGAGTGTGCTGTGTTTCAGCAGTGGTGATAGCAACAGTGACATGCAGGTGAAAATGCATAGCTAATGGTGGTGACTATGTTGAAAAATAGTGTTTTGTAGCTGAGAATTTGTTCTGCCAACTAATGTTATTGTGTTCTTTGTAGCTGTTGTAGTTTCCATAAAAACAAAATAGATGGCATTACTTTTGGAGCTATCTACATATACTGTCACACTTTCCAAGCAGTCAGGAAATGTGGACTCAACAAAGAGGTTATGAAATAGTTGTCAAAAACAAAGAATACTGATTTCTGTTTTACTTAACGTACCCATTTCTGCTTTCGTTAACAGAGAAATTAAATGGTAAAGCCCAGTGCAGACGACAGATCACATATGAGGAACAGCACTTTCTGAATCCATGGGAGTTCAGCACCTCTGTGTTAATGGTTTTTTGGCTGAAGTGCTTCCAAAATCTGTTGCAAAATCTTCCATCTCTAACTTGCTTCCCACATCATCATACAGTGTGGAGGTGAGCCAATGATGACTCTGGTAGATCTACTTTTTCTTTAGTTTCCCGTAAGCCTGTGCAATAGTGCTTGCTCCTCACAAAGACAGGGTTTTCATTCTAAATAAGCAAGCAAACATTTCATGTTGGTCCTTGCTTATCACAGTTAGTCCTGTCCTTATAAATAACATTAATAGTTCAATAGCTTTTGTACTTCTGCCACACTACCACTTAGTCAGTTTCCATCAATCATATGCTGAAATAAATCTCAGATAGAATCAAATTAAGTGCTCTGTGAACAGTTTACATCACTTCCCAAGCCTGATCCCTGAACAAGGACTCTCCAATGCCGACTGAATATTTACTTCATGCTACCCACAGCACAATACAGTCTATTGCTCTTATACAAAATCCCCATTCTTAATGAGTCTTTTAGCATGTAGAAGGGAAAGATTTATAAATAACTACACTATCAGAAAGCACCCTCGAGCACTTCCTTTTACAGAGTTTACTAACAGCTTTTCTATGTTATTTTTTATTATTTATCTTGAGATTAAAATCAGACTATATTGTGTCACGTTCAATATTCTACAGGAAAATATATATCACATATCTTGTCTCTCCAACTGCCATTCACAAATTACCTTCAAGATGCAAAGCAAAGACACGTGGCCCAGAAAGTCATTATATGCTATGATAGATCCAATTGTGTCTGTCCCTAATGGCTCTTTATGTAAGTTCTGCCCTTAAGGTTACTCCCAAGAAAAGCTTTAAGATTTAAAGGTTTAGTAAGATTTAAAGGCTACTCCCAAGAAAAGATTTAAGAAGCTGGTCCCCGTCCTGGAAAAGGCTACATGGACACAACTTTCAACAGGTTGTTCCTGTTTTTTGTCCCGGAATTCAAAGTTACAGCTACAGAACAACCAACCAGAATATTGTGATAATTAGAAAAAGAGCAAGATCTTAGAACATATTCAGAACTCATGAATGTGAGTGAGGCGTGAGTGAGCTTATCTAAAGGCGTTACACTACTTTCCTCCTATTGTTTTTGATTCTAAGCAGGAATTGGTGTTAAAGATCCCATCCGTGTGAAAAACTAAGTCTCTGTTAATCATTCTAAAATAAATCCAAAACCAATTTAGAAAAAAAGTCTTATATCCCGCAGTCCCCATTTCTTCCCTGTTATGAAATCTACAGAATAAAGACAACTCTTGTAGAAGAGTTTGCTGCCATTCTTGATGAATTTGATTGTTTGTATTTTTGAAGTAATTAGCAGTAAAACAAAAAGCAGTAAAGCATTAAGCAGTAAAACATTAAGCAGTAAAACAAAACAAAACAAACAAAATGGACCTAGATTTAGAATGCACTCTTGTATTTGCGTCTATCTTACATAATATTAAATAGCCTTAAAAAAGTATCACTTCTTTCATTCTTTAAGCAGCATATACCTATAGGCTTGCGTGCATGTTTGTATACACCATCTCATACAAGGGTTACAAGGGTGAAGACATACCTGCTTTGGCTTGTTCTGTACTTAGTTTTTCCTCCCTTTATTCCTTTTCCACAGGTTTTAATCAGATAAGAACTGGGAAGAATGACTATAGATTCAGAGAATCCTGGTTGTGCATTTCTGTTTTTGTTGTAGATTGTATGTATCATCTGCTGTATCAAACCCCTAATCATTTTCAGATTAATCAGATTTTTTCTCTGATGTCATAAATAATGATCATCATAGCAAAAATTATGAGGATTGTAAATGGAAAATCTTTCTCTTTATCAAAAAAGTCCTTGGCTTCTTGCAGAATTTGAAATGAAAATATGTGGTGGCTGTAGTTGAACTGCATAAAAATTCATCTTTTCTTTGTTTATAAATTTCATAAATAAATATTTAACAAAGTATTTAACATAAACTTTATTTAACATAAATATTTAACAGAAAAAGCAAACTTTGAGGTGGGATTTTTCCAGGAATTTCCATGAAGAACGTGGACGTAGAATTTTGTCACCCTCCTCAGAAAGTCTTTTCATGTTAGTATGTGAAAGGACTCAATTCTTCACCTTTGCAACGCATTTTCTGAGAGACAGATTCCTTCTAAAAAAATATTTTTTCAAGAAATTCTTGGCTTTAATCTTTTTACACCTGTAAATATTTTTATGTTTAATACAAATTAAGACTTTTAAAGTACTTTTATATTTACTTGATATCATTCTACGTAATTCTATATAAGAATTTGCCAAAAAGAATTTCTAGATTAATTTTGTTGGATACAATTGTAGAATCTTCATTTGCATGTCCATTGCTGTGATGTGTGTGTGATTCAGGAGTGCCTCTTTTCTGTGCAATTTACCTTGCTATTTCATAGGCATGTCTCTACATTCACATTGCTGCTTTTTCACTTTTACATTCAGAAAACATAAATGATGAATGGGGTAGGACGGTGGCACAAATTCACAAACTTTTTAACTAAGTTCGGAGACTATGGAGAAGGTGGATCTAAGAGCTAATTCCTTCTGTCACATCCTCTTGTATCACTGGAGAACACAGGCTTTGCTCTCTCTTTGCAACTGCACTAATACCCACTAAGATGTTACCTCAAAATGATGGGAAGGTCCTCATTTTCCATCCCAATAGCTCTAAAGAAGGTATTGACGTTTTTGGAAATAATAAGCCCACATGCAGCAGAACCATAAAACATCATGTTGCTCCTTCCAAAAGGGCAACCATGTAATGTCAGTAGCTTTGGTTTTTATTTAATTTTGTGATTAAAGTTATTATTGATCTCCTTGCAGTGTAGAATATATCGATATCTTTAGTTTCAAAGAAGCATTCAGTTGCACAGAAACACAGGACTCAACATAGAATCAGATACTTTATTTCAAATTTATGAAACCTCCATAGTGAATCCCTTGAGCCTGCTGCCAGCAATACATTTCAGTTGTGCAACTCAGCCTCTCTTGTCTCAAATCCCTTTGGTGCTTCCCAGTTCACAGACTTGTGGTTTTTAACTAGAAAAAGTCTCGTTTAGGAGTCAGTAAAAACTAATATTGTTGTATAGAAAGCTTTTGAGTCTTCAAGTGAATTCCATTAAAGTTACTGTAAATCTTGCATGCGTATCCCTTCTCTGCCATTGGCAGTTTATAGCACGCTGCCTGGGAGAGGAGGGGAGAGGTCCTTCTGTGGGAGCCTATGAGGACAAGTGTGCTTCACACTTCTAAGAATTATAGCCTCCCTGGTCTCAATGTGGATGATGAAACCGAAGCCCTGGACACTGGCGGACACAGCTATGACTTCTGTGATGTCTGTACACCCATGATATAGATTCAGTTGATTTGTATTTACAGGACTTCAGACAAAGCCACTCATGTAACTTCCACATGTGTTTTCCCCCCAGAGCTCAGCTGTTACATGGTAGCATGTTCTGAAAACAAACACACTGGCAGCCTTGTATGGAGAAATCATTACAGCCCACTCTCTTCTGAGGGCATGTACACAACTCCTGCTATGTTCTGAGGAGATCACGTAACGTAGGATGAGTGAATTAACAAATAACATAGGATAGATACCCCGAGACTGGATACTCTTTCACAGAAAATACAGGTCATATCCCCTACAGTACTTTAGAACTGTTTTGAGTAAGCAGAGAAGATGACAAAGAATAAATGATTGGTTTGCAAACAAACTCCAGACACAAATGGAGCAGAATTTACCTGAATGAACACACACATTCATTGAAGTGGTTCCTCTGGACAGGAAGGAGGTTGCCTAATAGCCTCTTTGACAGGTCCCTGTCTGATCAGTTCCTGTTTCCAGGTCAGAGAGACATTCCACATCTAAGTGGTTTGTAAAGAGTTAATCAATTATTAATGATGTCTGAATACATAATAGACACAAGGGGCTCTGCTAAAGCTGAATGTAAGCATGCTGGCGTAGGTTACTATGGTTAGTGATGAACCTTGGATAAAAGCAACCTGTTGACCCATTGGACTGCTTATGCCTTTATTAAACATGTACAAATGTGTTAGTAAACCTCTGAATGCATTTTGTAAGTAAATCCTCAGTAGAATGTGTAATTCTTTTCCCTTTCATTTTATCAATCCATGGCTTTTAATCACTAAAATTACATCACAGCATCAGATAAGGTTGCAGAGGCATATGTGCCTAAACAATAAGCAAGATAGCGAGTGTTAGGAAGGCCTAAGCAAGCATGCTGTGGCCTGTGCTGGGAGAGGAAATGGGGGGAGATGGCTTCTCCTCAGTAAAAACAACATGCTAAAAGAATTCAATAAACACAGATTAGCTTCATTTTGCGACAAGGGTGGTCATTCCTCTTGACCCTAAGAGCCACGTGCCTGATTTTTTGTGCGGCTGAGAGACATGAGACACATACCTCAGGGACACTGAAGGAAGGGGACCTCCAGGAGTGTTTTGCAGGCAGGAAACACTAGCTGCTCCCCAGAGCCCTGCCATCATAGCTGAGGACAGGGTGGTCTATAGTGGTTGCTCTGCTGAGTTCCCAGTGACCTCCCTTCAGTGGCAATTCCAGCCATCTCTGCTGCCAGGGCTTTGGCTTGCTCAGTATAGGACAAGACTCAGGCTGTCTCCCTGCACAGCCCATTGCCCCATTTTGCCCAGAATTAGCCCCAGGACGGGAGCTGCATTTCAACTGCTTGCCAGCCTCAGGCTGTTGTTATTCTACAATAGCATAAACAAAAAAAAATAACCAGAAGAAAAGGAAAAGTATGTTTATTTTACTAACCGTAGCTGTTATCTCAAGCTGGTTTTGTCAGTTTGTCCCATCTGTCTATCTATTCCTTATTGTGTGTAGATTAGGTGACCTCTTGGGCAAGAATCCTGTTTTCACAATGAGATTATCACAGTTCCTAAGCAAACAGATAAAAGTATACATACATCCTTGCATCTAACTGAAACTATGAGGGCACCACATTCACCTGACTGACCACTGCCCCAGACCTCTAGTCTTGACAAAAACCATTAAGCTCCCTGGGAATTTTGTCTCAGAAGTTATGAGGTACTGCTCCCGTTACAGCTTCTAAAACAAATTTGTTCCACTCTCAGTTCATGTTCAAACCACTAACAACTAGTTAGTAATATTATTATTAAGGTCTTAAAACAGCATGTTTTAGTGCACAGATGCATGGTCTCTGTTTAAGAATGGGCAGAATATTTCCATCCTGCCAGGCTTAGCTTCAGATGTCTTAACCTCACAAAAACCTCATCACTCTTCACTGGAACACCACAAAAACCCCTAACAAGCAGACAGGGAAACATTTGTTCCTCCTTTCCCCTTCCAGAACATCTGATCATTCAAGACCCACCATAAATATTTCCTGGCTGACTCTGCCTTGCTCATGAACCACATTTTGAGGGTTTTTCCCCTTCCTTTTTTTTTTTTTCTTCTTTTTTACAAGCATCATTGCAATTTGTCAGCAAGCAACTAGGGCCAATCTCAGAAATAGTTTAGTTAACAGCTTATGAAATGAAATGATGTAAGGGACCACTCCAAACAGGGTCAATTTAAACAGGCTGCCAAGTTTGTAGCCTCCCGGGTCTAGGATTGGGTTGAGGGGAGGAACCACGCAGTGTGGGCTTGCAAAGATTGCTGTCAGGTGGGCTGCAGATGTTCAGCTTCAGTCCACTTGCATGGCATTCACCTAGAGAGATGCTAATGCAGTCCCACGCATGTAGAAAATTAGCATGTGTATACACATTCACCCTGCAAAGGCCCCCCTCCAACTCTGCTTTCTAAAGCATTAAGGTTTATAGGTATAGTAAAATGGCTTCATAGGAAGCTGCAGAGCTGTTTGTATCAGCCTTGAGTTTGAATTCGTTTAGTCAGCCATCTCAAAAAAACAAAAACACAGCATCCCTTACTATAGATGGAAGCTGGATTTCAGGGCACATGCAGCTGCGGTCACTGTCTTGCAGCTGTTAAGTGAAGAAATACCATGTGAACACTTGGTCTGGTTTCAAAAGACCTAAAAACACTGGCCAAGAAAAATGGTACATCACGGTGCTGCTTGGCCATTCGCCAAGACAAAGAAACTTGTAGATTTCTAGGGACAAGAGGCCATGTGAAAGGAATTTTCCTCCTTTCAAAGGCATATCAAAATATACTGGAGGCTTTATTTATTTATTTATTTTGTGTGCTCTTGGCAAAGCTTTGATTGATCACTAATGCAGTATCAGCATTAAACTCGCATCACTTAGAGAACAACCCAGAAAACAAGGCAAAGGGGGATATTTTATAACTCTAGGTCCAAGGTGCAACAAAGGAGTTTAAGGCAGAATTATTTTACATGGAGAAAAACAAATACATGGATAAGAGTCCCAAAAAGGCAATTAAAGCTGAAAGTTTACAGGGAGAAAAGGATTATTCTGTGGAAAAGTCTCACAAAAAAGAGCTGTTGGAGTAATGGGATTTTTTGACACAGACAATGGCATGAGCATGTCTGTGGGACAATAAATGCTCTAAGGAGGAGCAGAGGTTCACAAGTTGTCCCTGCAAGACTCATCTCAGCTCCCCAAATGATGTGGATTCAATGCTCTGTTAATGGGCAGTATTAATTTGGAGATGACAGCAGTCCACGTAGGGCTTACATCATTGCCCAAGCTAATTCAGATGTCCATGGAGCTGCAACTGTACCCTTTTTTTCACTATCTGCAAGAGAGAGATAGTTCCAGTGCATCCCTTTTGCATCAGGAACAACCACGTGTGTATCAGAAAGCTGTCTTCAGAGTCAATGAAAAAAAAAAATCGTTTGAAATAAAGCATAAAAATAGCAAGCTTCCTTACTGCTTTTATTTGTCTGTTTCCCCAAAAGGATGGACATAAATGCTTAAAAAACTGGGCTGGGGGACATAGGACACCCAAAATGAGATCAGGTCCTGTGGGGAGAACTATTTTTACGTCATTGTAAAGCACCTTCCATAGTTAGCTGTGCAAAATGCCTGGGTTGGGCCAACTTCTGGGCTTGTTTATATACTGGAGACAGAGTGCCAAACTCTCCTGACAGGAAATGAATGAGGCTGCAAAAGGGACAGTTCCACAATGCAAAAAAAAACTTGTAAGTTTCAGTAACCTTGTTATTTTATTGGTTTGCTTGTTTCATGTTGATGCTATATTAAAGGTCGAAGGTACATTAGATGTTAGGGGAAATAAATATGCTGGTGAACAGATAAACACTATGGAAGCCCCAGTAATTAACAAGGTCCATATGTATAGCTTGTTCTCAAGAGAACAAACTTCTTTTTCCTTCAGTCTGAAAAAGATGAATCAATTTTTTGCTAATACTACATTCAAGGGTTTTGAACCAAACCTTGCCACCCTTTCTTAAGGGAAACTCCCACTGAGCTCAGGGGGAGTTTCCTCTGAATAAGACTTTGCTATTTGACCTATTATTTCAGCCTTGTTTCTTTACCTTGCCCTTGAAAGGCCCTTTCAGCCTAAGTCTCTGTAAAGCTCAGTGCTGGACTCATCATATACTGACCATGCTTCTGTGAGCAGAGGACATGCTCCCAGGTTCTTTTGTCTCATTCTTGGAAATGTTTCCTTTTCCACTCCATTTTCTTTCTTGCATTCAAAGTTAATGGAGGAAGTTAAACTTCCTGGCTGCATTAGTCTGAAATAGCATCCGAGGGTTAGAAGGAGTGATTGTGTTATGGACTTATTTCAAAGCTCTCAGAAGTTGAGGGAAAAATTCCTGCGATGTCTCCAGTTTTAGGATTAGATTTCACTTGCAACAGAGAACCCGAGAAAGATATTTGTCCTGTTCACAGTACTGTGGCCAGATAGATTTTGGTCCTGCAGATTTTTGGTAGAAGAAAGAGGTTAAAATCAAAGCCATCAGAACACATGGTTCACTGCATTACATCTCATATGAAATATACTTAGGAATCATTCACAGGAGATTACTGTGGAGGTAAAATGCTGTCAGGAATTGAAGCCAAATGCTGATTAAAGGAAGCTGAATGCTTCATGCAGCAATCCCTCCCACAAAGATATCCTGCATTTGCAGTACCTTTGTGCTCCTGCAGTCCTCTATGGCTGCATGGACCCCACCCCAGATGCTAAAGAATTAGGACCAGTCAGTAGTCTCATTTCCTCTCCAGGATTCCCCACAGCACTAATAAGCAGAGCTGGGATTCCAGCCTTCAACTCTTGGCCCTCCAGAGCCCTCCTAGCCATTGGCTCTGGACTTGTCTTGGAAAGGTTGTTCAACATCTGAACTTATAAAAATAATCTGAAGAGCCAAAATCAGTATGGCACCTAACATTTCTCGGAAAGAAATTTAAGTATTGTAATATCCCCAGTCTTTAGGGACAATTAATGCTTTCTTATAAAACCCTTCAGAGGTGTCATGTTCTATAAGGAATTTTAGAAAGGGAAGTCTATGGGTTTTCGATGACGTTCTTCAGTTACCAAAGCAACAAATCACAACCCAGAAGCACCATCAGAGCCTATGCTGAAGCCAAGTGCTAATTCCCTCTCCCCCTCCCTTTGAGCAGTTGCATCAGACGCACCACTTGGGACAACTGGCCTCAGGGGCTGGAAGGGGCTGAGCCACAGTCCTCCTGTTCAGTGGCTGAAGACATTATTTAGAGGGCTGCTAGTCTAGGTTCTTTCACCAGTAATGACATTTGTTTCCTGAAAAATCCAAAGGTAATAAATTACAGAGGATACAAGGTATTTTATGCATTGTGGTGTGATGATCAAAAGATGTTATCATTCCCTTTCACATGTTTGCAGACAGTTAGCTGTAATTCTGGATAAGTTACAGGCAGCTTTTGTTTTCTTTGAATTCTGAAACATTTTCTTCTAGTTAATGGATGGGCTGTGGGTGAATGCACATGGGAAGGAGGAAGCTCTTCACCTTTCTGGCTGCCCTTACCGCCTCGTCTAGGATCCAGCCTCAGCTTCTTCTCCAGAGGGAAGACTGACACTGAGAGCAACATTGGGAAATTGAGAGAACAGACATAGAAGTGCAAGGTGTTTTCTGATTAATATATCCAGCCCCCCTGGAGAAATTTTGCTAAAATATCGCAAGGGCTTAGGATGAAACACAGTTCTGAGATCTCTAGAAAAGAGCATATGTTTGTAAAGCTTTTGCACAAAGGAACTCTGGGCTCCATTACTAGACCATCAGGACGGACCTCCTCCAAACACTATGTCCTAACAGATACTGTGGCTTAACCAAAAAGGAGGCCAGACTTTTCTTCTTAACCTGAGAACATCAGAAATCTTAAATTTCAGGGTGCTTTGTTCTAGTTTCTAAGTTGTTCTGTATTTCAAGGTTCCATCTGGTACCTGAAATGAAAACATGAGAAGCAATTCTGTTGGTATAGCTGAGATGGCAATGAGCAGGGTTAAATCCCAATAAAAAAGCCAAAAACATCCTAGGCTGACATCTAGTCTTGATTAGGTTTTCAGTAATTCTTTGAAAACTTCCACTTTGCATCTCAGAAAATAATTCCTGCATTTTGTTCTTTAAATGCAAAAGCCATTGGATAAACTGAATCTTAGGGGAAAAAAAATACATTTGTAACGCAACATCAAACAATTGTTCTATTGGCACACCTTCATAATGGTTTCTTTATGCAAACTTTATAGCCTTCACACAGTTTCCTGATTCTGTTGTTTCCAGTACATTTATTTCAATGAAAGCAGCTGTAAACCTTTTAAACAATTCTAAGATTGTCCTTATTCTCGTGCTTTAGGATGTGCAGTTACATGGAGAGCCTGCATGAACTGCTGGTGGATAGCATAAACAGAGCATTCTCTTCTAGCATTTGCAAGCCCTGCGTAAATACATACTGTTTATGGTACACTTCCATACTTCTTTTTATTTCCTACAGAGCTCTTTTTTTATGGTGTTAGGTGAAGAACAAAACAAGAGGACAGTGTAAATTGCTTTGAGTAAATAAAAACTGACCAGATCCTTTAGCTGCACCGTGAACTGAATAAAATCTAATCCTTTCTAGATGTTTACATAAAAGTGTTCACTTTCTGGTTTAATCCAGTCCTCTGAAGGTTAATCTCTCAGTATACCAATCCAGTCACAACCCAGCAATACTGCAGCCTTTCAGGGGGCTCTATTATGACAGTTTCTAGCCTGGTTTCTACTCCATGTGTTCTGAATTTGCAGGTATTTCTCTGGAACTCCAAACCTCAAGATATGAACGGAGGTAATCTGAGCTTTGGACAAAATTGGCTGCTGAATCTCACACTATGGCGGCAGTCCCATCTCTAGGTTTGAGGATTGTTTGTCATCAAACCAGAACAGTGATAATATCATACAAAATATCCTTCAACTTCTACCTCAGCAATTTCAGTTCCATAATATTTGTATAATAGCAGAATTTACATTGCTTTCTTGTCTTTTCTACATCTTCAAAGCATGTGAGGGATTTATTGTTATCATTATTCTTCTTTGGTATTTTATCTTTCCCCCCATCTTTGTTTGTTTTGCTGAGAATGAAAAAGTGAAGCAGATGCAATAAGTTTTGTTCCTGACTCCAAAAGTTATGAGATCTGCAATCACACTCACCTTTTTCAGAAGAAAACATTGTAATCTTTGGCCATATGTTAAGAGGATTCTGTGACTTGCTGAACTTTAACAGAAATGTCAGCTTTCCTAATCAAAGAGTGTGTCAAGGCTGCTCTTTCTAATACTGGAGATACCATCTCAAACACTTCATTTATGGTGTCAGACTGTTGAAAAGGATTTGCTTAAATTTGCTAAGGCCATTGAGAATCATATCCTTAATGTTGTGTGGTTGGTATTGTCCTATTTGTCTTAGTAAACTTATCTCTCAGCAAAGCAGCTATATGACAAAGATGTTTTCTCTAAGGGTCTTTAACCTCTTGTGTTGCATGTAGACTGTGTGCAGAGAGCTTGCAATAAAGTAAATGAAAAGATACGGTTTCCCTTACCCTTTACACAGGCATTAGTCTAATATTGCTGAATTCTGCTACTCTGAATGGGCTCCTCTATGAATAGCTGCAAAAAAGATTGGAAAGATATCAGGGTGGAGGATTTATAGCATTTTCCCCTAAAAAGTGAACAACCACTGGGGCCATCTCAGGGTCTTTTCATGATGTGGTTTAGCTCTACTAGCCAACCCCAGCAGTAGGATGTTAGCAGCAGACACAGCCCCAGTTTCTCATCCCACATAAGATGTCATGAGCTATATCAGAATATAAGATGAAAACTTTTAAAACAGTGTATTTAAGGGCATGATGGTGTTTTCCCCAAGTATTTTCAATATTTATTGAAATCAGTATGTGTGAAGGCTGCTCATATCCTTAACAATTTCCTTTTGAATTGATGGGTTTGCATACTGAAAGCATTTTTACATATATCTTCCTTTTAATCCTCATGGGAAAGATCTTCACTGAACTATTTCACTTCTTTTTCTCATGGGAGAGAGAGCTGCTGCACCCACCTGTACTTCTCTTTTCATTAAATCTTTTCAAAAATCCAAGCTGAGCTCAGATCTTGCAGCTTTCATTAAAGAACGAATCCAAATGAAATATGTGTGAATTTAACCTGACCAAAGAACACGAGATTGGATTTTAAGATCTTAATGGAAATGCAACCCTGTCCTTTGAGAGAGATTTTCCTTCTCAGTACTAAAACAGCCAGCATTTGGTGAGCACTTTTCAACAGAAATATTCATATCTTCACCTGCTGCAGAATGATGTCAGTTACATTAAAACTATATTTAAGGAAATGTAAAATATTTAAATACCTTACTTTAACACTACTGTTTCTTTTAAATGTTTGGATCATGGATTATGTCAGAACATGCATAGAAACAAAAATATGTCTTTCTAGTAGTGTGAAGAATTTTTGAACAAGCCATAAGAACAGTTTATGTTTTTCAATAAGCCAAGCCAAAAGTAAAAAGCTATTTTTGAGATACTTAAATAATTCTGGAAAGGCTTTCCATTCTTGGCTCCACATTACCTGATGAGATGAGCCAGCTCCTGGAGAGCTAACACTCAGGGTACTTGCTCTGCACACTGCAGCATGGCTCAAAGTTCCCCCAGTGCTCCTGCATATATTGCAGTGGCAGCAGGCTGTGCAGGAACCCAACGGAGCAACATGCTCTTGCTATTCAGAGGCACCTCCCCACCTCAGCCAATTCCATGATCCTGAAATATCTCATCTTCCCTCTCCTCTTTTCCCATGCTCAAAAGTTTAAGTACGTCACTTATTTCAAGAAGCATATTAATGCAGTATCACTTCGTAAAGCCACCAGCTATCCTTCCCAGGGCAACACCCTCTCCTCTCTTTGCTTGCAGCAAAAAGCCCCAGCAGACATGCATTTTCTTCCTGAACATTTTTATAGTGGCATTCCTGTCAGTACCACCATGGTGATGCTCAGAGCCAGAGCCAGACCCTGTCTGCTGTTGTGTGGCACGAGAGGCACAGCTGGGCTGAACTGGGAGCCGCACCAGCACCCAGGCTGCTGCTCCTTCAGTCAGTCAGTCATGTAATGAGGAATAAATTCCCACCTTCGTGAATGCTCAGTGGGACAGAATCCCTCTGTCAGTGGTGCTTTCACAAAGTCCTTATTTTGATTGCCAAATCCATTTAATGTTTATCTCTGCCCTGCGGTACTGGTAAGTAAGGCTGGCAATTCCCTCAGTCCAGAGCCTCACTTTGCTGCCCTTTTCTTGGATGCAAGCGTTTCCTTTTAAAAGGATTCAATTTAATACCCTGCAAATTATCTGGGGTGGTGCAGAGTGATTTATTTTGTAAGCCTGATGCTGTGAATTGAAATTGCTTTTCTTCATCTTGGTGTGTGCTGGTGAAGGGTGCATCCCCCTTCTCCCAGGGGGCCCTAGCATACGATCCAGGCTTCAATAGTGGGGAAACATGCTTCTGGTGCCTGGGCAAGAGGCAAAAAAAGGGCTAGCAGAGCTGACACACACACGCAGCTGTTTGAAGAGGCTCAATGCTTGAAAGAAAATGAAGCTTCGATTTGCTTAACCCCGCCTGAGGGAAGGAAAAGGTGTGATCTACTGTCCCCACCTGGGATCTGTACACAGAAATACACTCAAGCTGCAGTTCCATGTTTAGGGCAAGTAATTTGGGTCCTGGCACTGCCCCTCCATGCTCTCCCAAGCCAAATGAATGCAGTGCAAAGTCACATAGGGAGATATCAGTGTCGTTTGTTCATCTAGCTTGCTTTATTAAGTGAAAAAATAATAAATCTGGAGGAAAGGAATCCCCAAACTTCCTGTTTTTATGAAAGCAAAGCTGCCTCAGAGACGTCTCAAATTAGAAAGAGGATACAAAAGAGCAGACTCATTTGTTTGATATAGTTTAGCAAAGAACTCTGCTGCAAAATGCACAACTCAACATTTTCTTTCATGCATAAATACTTGCCAAAATACAAAGGAAAGGAAGTTAAAAGCTATAAGAAGCACCCATCTTTCCCTCCTCTGCCTATTTGCTTCCCTACCACCATTTATCTTTATAGGAACAACCAAAAAGCCCCAGCCACAATTATACCCCATAGCACAGATTTAATTCAAACAGACATTAAGAATCATTCAGCAAAATATATTCCCACATTATTTAGCAGCATTTAGAAGGGGATTTGGTACGGATATGAATAACGATAACGGTTTGTAATAGCTGAAATAAATTTGTCTGGATAGGAACTTCATGCTTCATGGTTTAGGTCAATCTCTAATTTCTAGGGATTAGAGTGAATCTTTCATTAGGGTGGATTATGCTACTGCTCCTTTCCCTGGAGTATCTTTCACAGTCTTCTGAAGATCAGCTCTTAGTCACTGCCAGAGGGAAGGTGTTGCGTTTGATGTGTTTGATTCCATAGGCAGCTCATACTTCTTCGTTATTTATATTCAAAGTAGGCCAGGAAAGTAAAGAATGGAAGAAGTAAAATAATAGCATTCTCGCTTTAGCAGTGGAAGACAGAGACTCAGACACACTTGTGGCCTTTTTCAAGGGCATATAAAGAATCTGAGGCAAAGACAGTCCTCTTGATTGTTTTATCTACAAGAATGACATTGTCAAACATTTGTGTTCCTTTGATGGAACATCTTTGTTTTTACTTTTGTTCCAGAATGAGAATCACAAAAAAAAGATGCCTTCTTCTGAGACTCCCAGAGTTCAGCAGAGTTTGATTTTCAATTAGGAAGCAGTAAATTTGGCTCACTTGTTACTGGTACCACTTCTAGAATGTGAATAGCCATGTGAGCACTCATTTAAATCATGGAAGTGGTGGAATCTGAGATTCATGTAATGGGCATGAGAGATATGGAGTGCTGAGGAATGAAAATATGTTTATGGCTAATTTATTAGAGAAACTCCTCATGAAAGATGTAGTTGATCATGATTTCCCTGTAGCGTTGTGAAAATAAGTATCTGCCTGGGTTATATCTGCTCTGTAAATGAAAAGAGCTCAAGAGAAATGTCAGCTTTAGCCATGCTTTAAAGAACATGTACATTTTTGGGGTCTGAATAGCATAACTTGCTTTGATCTCAGGTCTTTCTCACTGTTTCCATTCTTCAGGCAGAGTTTGAACATGATTCGATACTGTCTGGAACACATGGGTCTGCTGCCATAGGGATGATATAAATTCCACACTACCTCTTTTACTAGGATGGGCTCACTATCTCACTAATGGAAAAAACAATTATATTTTATTTTCAAATAAAATTTACGTCTTTTTTTTTTTTTTTTTACTGGTTGTCATGTCATTTTAAATGACCTCTCTTGTCTCGTCTTTCTCAGCCTATAAAATATAGTTGACATAACTAATATGGGAAGTTCTGTGCCTAAAGCCCTTTTGTAACATGAAAGGATAGCGTGATCCAAGTTGTGGTAGGTATCAAGAATGGGAAAATTTGTTCCATTTCAAGACCCGAGAATAAGGATGAGCGCAGCAGTGAGAAAGAAAGAGCATACATTTCTCTGTCTCTCTTTTTAATCTGGAGAGGATTTAAAGGTGATGCTGAATTTGACACAATATTCTTGTAACAACAGAGTTGTGTAATGTATAACTTAGACAATGAGGAATAAATACTTCCAAATAGTTAATGAATTTCAGTTTAGAATACTGTTTACAGATTTGTAGTTGAAGACAAGAAGAAAAACAATTTGTATTTGTTCTTCCAAAATCTTTGGTTTCCACAGCTTTCTTCACTCAAATCTGGTTTGTTCATGGAAAACGGGCTATTCAATCCATTATCACATAAAACCAGATGGAATTTAATGAAAGAAAAACCTCCAGGCAGAGGAGGTTTCCAGCCTCTGCAATGTGAGGGAGAGGAAAATCTGTGAATGTGTGCCTTGCACAATCTGCACATTTGTCAGTGAGACAAAGACAAGGAAGTACATTTCCTATCCCTAAATATGCATTGCACCAGCCTTGAAGTTTCAGAAAGAAACTAAGTTCCTTTCATCTGCTTTTACTGTTATACAGATAGGCTGAAGTCTGCTGCCTTACACATTCAGGAGTTACTGAAAGCTCTGTCTGGACTGATTCTTCAGCTCATGTTTTTCCAGGGCTAAGGACTCCCTTGTATTTTCCCTATGATATGCTGGATATCTACTCACAAATAATAAAATGCCTGTAAGATGATGCACAAGTGTAACTGCTTTTACCTGCATATAACCTGACCTGAGGGTCAGAAATGCGTGGCTATTACAAGCTTGCTCCTTTTCTCTGCTTTATATTTCACAGCAAAATGGCTTGAAAAATTCAGGGGTGTAATAAACAAACCAGACTGACAGAATGGGAAAAAAAAAGTGGCTTAAGAGGAGCCTGTCAGCACAACCTGCTCTCTTTTTTAACCTGGCAGCAGTTCCCTCTGTGTTCCTGCTGTTCTCCTATGCATTTCCCTTCCAGCCCTTGTTTCCCTATAGAGCTCCCTCAGCCCATCTGATTTGGAACATCTGTTGGCACTGAACTCCTGCAACTCTCAATCTGTTTCCCCTTGGCTTCCTCCTTCCTTCCAGTTCATCCTTCTTATTTTAGTCTTGATGAGACTTCCCTCCTTCTTCTCTCTGTCACCATTTCTTCTGGCCCCCCAGGTGACACCAGTCTGAGTCTCACAGTGAGGAGAGCAGCATGAGCATGTCCTCCCAAGGGCATCATCCCTCTGCTAGCACCCAAGGGTCGGGCAAAGAAAGAAGAGCACATGAAATTGGAGGAACCACAGAGGCCACAACAACTTAAGCTTGACCTGATCTGTCCCACAGCATGGGATATATCCCAGTATGAGAAGTGCTGTGATCTTACACACATGAGGCAGATATATTGCTGCCTCAGCACAGAGCTCCAAGGTGGGACAGCACGGCTTCTCCAGCTATCTCCTGAGGACAGGCCCAATCAGGCTGGGTGTAGGCCCAGGAGTGTTAGAGCAACACGGACCTTGGCCTGGAGGAGCAAGAGAGCAGTGAAACCCCTGCCTTCATCTGAGGGTACTTAGACACGGTGTCATGCTTCATCTCATCAAAAGCCCAGACAAACATAAATAGCCATGTTAATTTTATTATAATTTACCATTAAAGTGGAAGAGGCTGAGACTACAGAGTTTAAGTGAGCTGTGTCTGCAGAGAATACAGGTTAGCCCCTGCTTCCACTTCTACCAGGAACAAGAATTTTAACTCATTACCTGGGAGAAATGCTATTGAAAGATCTAACATCCTAAGCATAAAGCCTAAGTTTGATTCTAAGTTCTTCCAGTAGCTCCCAGAGTAGCCTCCAGTAACCAGTTTGCTTCTCTTGCATAAAACTATAAGGGACAAGAGTGCTCTGACAGGCACATCATTCTTCTTTCAGTACAAATGGGAAACCTAATGTTGGGGAAAATTAAGCAGAAGAATTAGAAAATAATACATAGAAATAGGAAACTGTTTTCAGAAAAGCATATACAGGGTTTTATTAGAGAGATTTGGGTGAGTCAAATCATAGAAGCATAGAATCATTAACGTTGGAAGAGACCACTAAGATCATCCAGTCTAACCTTCAACCCATCCCCACCATGCCCACTAATCACATCCCTGCTAATCTACACATTTCTTGAACACCTCCAGGAACAGTAACTCCACCACCTCCCCGGGCAGCCTGTTCCAATACCTCACACTCTTTCTGAGAAGAAATTTTTCCTAATATCCGACCTCAGTCTATCAACCAGATCTACGTCTGCTCCGAGGGGTACATTTAAGGCTTGTTGTTCTCCTGTACGCTTCTTCTTGTTCAGAAGCATCACCCAAACTTGTAAGTTACTCCCAAATAGGTAACCTGTTGATCTTCTTATTCCCTCAGGTTTTGAAATACTGAAATTAGACTAATCTATTCCTGTTTTATACCAGTGTAAACAAGAGGAATTCACCCCTTCTAGATGTCTGACCTGAAAAACATTATGCATGTTTCCAATGCATCTCTGCATGATTTTCCTTATACCGTATAATTCCTTGTTGTACCAACAGGCAGGTAAGCAAATGCAACACTGACAAATATACACAAATGTATTGTTAGTCGAAAACAGTTGTGCTTAATTCCTTTCTTCCCTTGATTTTTTTTTCTGAAAAATCTTTTGTAGTCAGCCTTTTCCATTCCTGTATGTCTGCAGTTGATAAATTATTTCTGTTCACTTTAATCCATTTTTTATTATTCTTCCGTATCTTTTTATTTTTCCAGTGTTACTGAAAATAAATCTTTTCAAGAGCTCAGCAGTATATTCAGAGGGGTATTTTCAACAGAGTGGGTACTTCTTCAAGGGATTAATGAATTAGAAAATGAGGAAATAGAGATTTGAAATTAGTTAATTGTCTTAAACAAACATGTATTAATGGGTGCTGTTAGCTACATTATCATATATTGGTTTTTAACACACTCCCCACTTGAGTTTTCTTTCTCTTTGTTTCCATGTTGAGTGCACAAGCGGTATCCTAATACACCACAGATCTGCAGCCCTGTTTCCTATGGAAACAAGGCTTTTGCAGCCAACTCTTGAGCTTGCACTCCTCTAAATTTTGAACCTGTTGACTGAATCTGGCAAAGAGGTATAAGTCCAAAAGGCAACAAAGTTCCTAAAAGCTTCAATAAAATAATTTGCCACATACAGAAAGATACTCTCAGTCACTTCACTGAAGGAAAAATGCATTATGCATGCACATGTGGTAAGACTTCAGAGAATCCAGGAAGTAGAAAGACCATACAAAAATATATCTAAAACAGAAATAAGCTTTAGTCAAAAGCTCCTTAAATACCAAAGTCAATCAGCCGAGAAGCATAAATTGTAGCAAATCAGACTTCATTAATTCTAAGGCTCACCGACATTAATTGTTTTCGTGTGCCAGCTCTACAAATTCTCAGTTTGTTTCCTTAGGTGACCTTACATCTACAGCCAGTGTAGTTTTATTACAGTTTTTGCTCTAAGCAGGTCCTCTTGCATCTGCACTTTTTTTCTAGGCTCCCTCTGATTTCACCTCTACTGCATTTCCAAGTATTTATTTTGCTTACAATGAATCAAGCTCTATCTGGATTTTAATAGACTAGTAAGTCAACTGAATCAGCACTGTGTTCATGAATATGACCTATAGCTACATCTGTATTAGTAAATTAAGCATGCCCAGGAACATTTGCTAGCAATGAGGCAAGCTGATGCAGAACAGCCTGCATCCATACTACTGAATTAACTTATCCTCCAAAACAGGGTGGCTGAATACAAACTGCCTACGGAGGAGGGCTCCTTCCCTGTGTTGTTCCTGGGAATTACTTGGCAGTGTGTTAGCTGGGGGTGTTTGTGTCTTTGCCAAAAATATGCCAGCCGTCATCCTAACAATTTCATAGTATAAATAATCAAGTTTCAGTGCCTGGGAATGTCCCCTGGCCCTGCCTAATTAACCGTATAACATGAAACTCCAATATTCCTACCCTTGGGCAGTTTGTGCATAGCCATCTCTGATTCCAGTGCGCCAATTCATTGCTCATGTGAGTTACGCATAATCTATAAGCTGAGTGTATGAATTGAGCATCTCAAACTTGTTCAGTTAAAAAACTAATGAACTCAGACCTCCTATTTAAATGAGTTCTCCTTGTTTTGTCCAAAACAGAGAGCTGCATCTTATGTAATCATCTCATCTGAATTCTATAAGATTTCCAGCAGGGAGACTGAATAAGCAGAGCAAGCCAAAGAAGATATGTAATTAAAACTGATCCCACGTGGTCCTGGAGCTACGAGTTCTCAGAGAGCATCCTCTTTTTCCCTAAAATGTGTAAATTTCCTCAATTCTTCATTGCAGTGATTTTAATATAGGGCCAAGAGTTGTTGGATTCTTTCTTCAATGTACTGTACATCCTTATTTGTCTTTGTTCTCAAGCAGAAGCACTGGATATTTTTTATCTGCTTGAATGCTCAATTTGTGTTTGTTGTTTTTTAACCTAAGCCAGGATTCCTTCCTTCCTTCCTCCCTCCCTTCCTTCCTTCCTTCTTCCCTTCCTTCCTTCCTTCCTTGTACTCCATCCCACAGTACAAAACACACAACTAATCTTTACATTCATTTTAAAAGCCACAGTCCAGAAAAGCACCTAACCACATGCTAATCACAAATGAAGAGGCTACTCATATGCTCAAAGTTATGCAAGTACTTAAGTGCTTTTGTACATCAAAGTCTGGATTTACTGATGTATATCTGCAGATCAGACGCTGATCCATTACTCCAGAACACCTTAGAAACAGGTTTTATGTTTGCTCCTTCTTCTCTGTTCGCATTCCTGTGAGGCTTTGGTAATGAAGGGAACTATTTATTTTTTCACTATTAATGTACTCAGCTGGAAAGCAGAAATCCTATTTTTAGTAGTATATTATTCTGTTTCAAAAGGCAAAGGAAGAAGGAAGGATGGAAATTGTTTATGAATATATTATACTTTGGATTAAGATATAAGGCTACTTTATCAAGGCTTGTTTTGTTGCAGATGTTAAAGGCACCTGCTAAAGATGAAAGGAATTAGAATGGAGGCTAGTCCATATCTATCCCCTGTTCAGAGCAGCAGCTCAAGGAACCAGCTGATCTGTGGAAGAGGTGAAAGCAGGACAGCCTGCTTCCTTAGAACTTAGAACCAAGATATCCATCTTACCTGGATATCTTGGGAAGTCTTCAGTAAATAAACTGTGGGATCAATCTTCTCCTCGAATCTTGGAGCCAGAGCAAACCTTTGTCATTCTTCTTTGTAAACTTGACTTTGCTGTTGGAAATTCAGTAGGGAATTAATGGGCATAGACCCCTCTGGATCACTGATTGCAGAAGAACATTCCCTGTCTTCTCCAGCTACAGAGAAGTAGTTGGGGAAGACGAGGATCCCAACTGATCAAGATGTCTTGTCTGGACTGATGCTGGTGGTTCAATATCTTAAAATGGAACAGATATTGTTAATCTGCAAGTGATCTATTAATCTTTCTCTCCCTCCAGTGACCTCTTATGAATGCTAAGGCTCATTCCACTCTACTGAGAAAATGGCAATATCATTTGTCCAAGTGGAAAATACAAAACCAGTCCTTTCTCAAGATGCCTTCATCCTAGTTCTTCGTTCTGGACAAAGTTCTTTCTGTCCTCCAGATGTGCTCTCATGTTTATCTCATAACTTACTCATAGCAGAGTGTCCCCAGTCAAAAAGGTTGGCATGCAGTGCCCATCCTACTCAGTGGGTCCTGTGGTTTGCACAGATGCTGTACTGAAAACAGAATGGTTCTGCCTATGTGGGATCCAGACAAAGCCAGATAAGAGACCTGGGATTCTGCCCTCTAAACAGCTGCAGGTGCTGTATGTCTCTTGGTAAGGTCCCATCAGTTCAGAGCTGGATTAGAGGACAGCACAGATGCTCTTGATTCTTGAAGAGGGCCTTGCTTGCTCATGGCAAACAAACAGCTAAAATCTAGTTTGAAGTGCTTGCTGAAATCATCCCTTAAAGCCTGCAAGATCTTTATCAAAAAGTGGGGAAAATGTCTTTAGAACAAGCTTCAGATTTTTGATGATACAACAGCCTATGAGGCAAAATGCATAATGAAATGGAGGCCAAGACAGCCTCAAGGAAGAAAGCTCAAGGAGAATCAATTAGCACTTTCCAGTCATAAAAAACAAACGTGTACAACCATAGCTGTTCATCACAGTTGAATCTATTCTCACACAAGCAAATACAAGAGTGGTGAAAGTAAATAGCTGCATTACCCTAAGTGCTTCGCAATCATCCTTAATTATGAAGAACAACCATTATTACTATTATTATTACTATTAGACCTGTAAGACATAACACTGGCTTCAGAAGGCTTTGAATTAGTCCTTAAGTGTCCCGTACTAATATCACACTGGCCTATAATTTCCATGTGCATTTTCCAGTGCTTCCTTTCGTGTGTTTTTCAAGTAAAAATGCAGCTATTTCAGCAGAAGGAATTTCACCTCTCATTTTCAAATTCTGCTTTTGCTCAGTCACTTACAGAATTGTATAATGTCTTAGTTTCTTTGGTTTTTTTTTCATTTCCATAGTGTTGGCAACAGTCTGCATATAAGACCAGGACAAATATAAACAGTTTCCATAAGAGCAAGGATTTCTCCCTAACATTATTATGCTAATACATTTTGAGCATAGCACCTGTGGGAATCTCATGTTGTCAGGTTTTTTCCTAAAAGGCATGTGTTATGCCATTGTATTATATACACTGTCTCTGCTACAATGTTAAACCAAGGGAGAGGAGAAAATTAAATCCAACTTGCAGAGCAGTTATTCAAAACTAAATAGAGAAGTCACTTTCAGTAGAGATAACAACAAACCAAAATTCTGGTGCAAACCAAATTCCTGAAATTTTATTTTACTCTCTACCTTTTTTTTTCCATCACTGTGTACATCTGATTGGAATAAATTGGGTCAGGCTGTCTCTTTCTGTCTGTAGAATCTGTTGTTGCTTTATTATTATTATTATTATTGTTACTACAGACTTTGCCAAGCAGCATTTAATGACTTTCTGTTATGGACTGGGGACATCTTAACTACATGTCCTAGGTCCAGTTTTCCTTGTATATAACTGCCCACGCTCTGAGTCTTCCTGTGAGTGATCCAAGATACAAGTCAGTACTCTCCAAAAAGAATTCCAGAACTGAAAACTCAGACTCTAATCTATTATGCAAAATGTGTTATTACTGTGCAAGTCGCTGGCTTCCTGAGAACATAGTCCAGCTCTTTCATAATGAGGACTCAAAGTCATAGAGTATTTTACAGTGATTGTAAGCACTTTAATAAGAAAGGGATTGATTTTGCAACTGGCACAAAATTTTAATGATTGAACATAAGGTATTGATTTTTTTTCTTTTCAAGTTAAAGCCATCTTTCCATTTGTAATGGAAGGTCCTGCCCTTCTTGAGATTTATCACCACAGACCTTGGGTGATCCTAGTAATTTTGCTCTTATACAGTGAATGAACATAAGGGAAGCCACAAACTATTAAGGTGGATGCTTATTTTATTTATTTAAGCAACATTGATGTTAGCTTTTTATGCAGATAGGGAAGTGTGGGCAAGAAAGTATTGGAAATTAGGTAGGAATAAATACACCAAAAAAGTACAAGCCTGGACTTTCTATCCTTCTATACCCAGAGCAGCCCTTCAAGTCTTTCAAGATTGAGACTCAGGTTTTCATCTGCCTGCCCACAGCTGTGAATGACAGTTTGGAAAAGTAAGACTCAAAACATATACCTGAAACTAGTCACTCTGTGCCAGTGATCTGGCTGTGTATTTGAAAGCACAAGAAAGAAGGAAGCAGTACACTAAAATGCAGGTGTCTTGTCTCATTGCAAATGTAGGCTTGAACACTCCAAGGTAAATTTTCCATTGCTATGACAAACTTAAAGTGTTTTTAGGGTTTGGTCTGGGCTAATGGGTTCACATGTGCAAGACCTGAGGCTTTTGGGGTAGGTTTCCTAGCTGTGACTGAGAGTTTTGATCCAGAGTAATCCGCAAGGAGATGATGTCCTTTTACCTCTCTTCATTGTTTTTGTTGATGTACAGCATTGTTGTTGTTTTTTAAGTCAGTATTTGTTATTATTATTGCATTTCTTATTGATATTTTACAAATTTATAACACCTACTGCCTCGCAACAAGTGGCTTCGATTTAAACAATATATATAAATTCGAAAAATCCCCATAAATTAACATCTCATCTCCAACAAGTGCCAGTGTAAAGCCATCACTAACTTGTCACTAGCTGATAATTAAAGCTAGGGGCAGAATAATAATCTGCCTAAAGCCATGCAGCAGTGAAAGCTGAATGTACAACAGGCAGTGGAGGAGCTCTGCTACGTGGAGTTGTTGGAGCAGTTCCAGAGGAGGGCCACGAAGATGCTCACAGGGCTGGAGCACCTCCCCTATGAGGAAAGACTGAGAGAGCTGGGACTCTTCAGCCTGGAGAAGAGAAGGCTCTGGAGAGACCTTACAGCGGCCTTCCAGTACCTGAAGGGGGCCTACAGGAAAGCTGGGGAGGGACTTTTTGTAAGGGCATGTAGCTACAGGACAAGGGGAAAGGGCTTTGAACTGGGAGAGGGTAGATTTAGACTAGATCTTAGGAAGAAATTCTTTACTGTGAGAGTGATGGGACACTGGAACAGGTTGCCCAACAAGGTTGTGGATGCCCCTCCCTGGAAGCATTCCAGGCCAGGCTGGATGGGGCTTTGAGCAGCCTGGTCTAGAGGGAGGTGTCCCTGCCTGTAGCAGGGGGGTTGGAACTAGATTATCTTAAAGGTCCCTTCCAACCCAAACCATTCTATGATTCTATGACTCTACAATCATTTACCTGGGTTGTGGCCTGTCCCAAACTTCCCTTTTCCCCTGGGAAGATGTTGCCTCCCCATCATGTGATGCTGATTTTGAAAGATCACAGCCGGGATTAGGCAGGCTGAAGGGCTGAGGAAAAGATGCCCCTGTCTGGCTTCCCACTTTTTCAGGGATCCAACAGGCTCCCACCTGTATGCTTCTACTCTACTATGTGTGCAAAACCAGTCACATAAACATGAGCATGATAAAGCTGTGCGAGTAACAGCAAGCCCACAGGAGCCCCGAATAGCCTCTGCTCCATAGAACAAGGCATGCTCCTCTCCTGTCTGAAGAGCCGGGACCTACATGATCACAATCATAGCATCACATACCCAAGCCGTGCAGACAGCATGCTGGGTTAGTCTGCGGTTGGGGAAAGGAGGTGTGTAGGTTTTGCTGCTCCTGCTGTAACTGACTTTCCATTCTTTCATAATGTGAAATTCTCCCTGGGCTGCAGCCCGAGCCTTTCAGGAGGTAAAACCACTTGCTGGATGTCATGAAAAAAGCAAGTTGCTATGCTAGAATGCTGGCAGAAGGTCAAATCCAGCAGAAAGTTTAGAGCAATATGAAAACACAACACAAGAAAATAATGTGAGCAGCACTTTTTGTCCACTGCAAATATTCAGAATGCATTTGGGCAACTTTTTTGGTTTTACAAGATGTTTTCCTTTTTTTTTTTTTTTTTTTTTTTTTTTAAAGAGAAGGAAAGTGGAAGAGCATTTTCTTAAAGACAGACCACCTGGTATGAACACAGCCGTGGTTGTTAGCTTTGGCAGCAGTTGAGAGGGGGCAGTTATTCAGCAGCGCAGGCTTGTTGGCAGTCCCTGCTCAGTGCCTATTGCTCTGGTGTTCAAAATCACTGACCAAGGACATGCAGCAGGAAAATGAAGGGTTTGAATGGGTTTGGAAGGCAGTGACCTGTTGTTCCGATGTCTCTGCAGTGACTCTTTCTGACAAAGATACACTGAGACTGCTTAACCCTGCAAAGTGCAGATTCCAGATACCTATAACAAATTAGGAGTATTAGCCCAGTTAAATTAATCTGAGCTGTGCTAGCGTGCACAGACTGCTTCTGAGGCTTGGCTGGGAAGCTCAGAGCGAGCTCCTCAGTTTTATGCAGCTCAGACATACTTTCGCAGGGCTGCGTGGGACTCCGTCACTGTCACACACTGAGCACTTCTGTCTCCCAGTGCTAACACTTGCTGTCTTGTGCCAACACTAGCTAGTCCCTCTATAAAAACACTCTGTTGCACATTTTGTAGCTTCTGTAAGCCATGTTCTTGGCTTAGTCTCCAGAGGCTGCAGCCTTCCCTGTCTCTCTCCTGACATGTCAGCCTCCTGTTGATTTTTATTTCTCCTCTTTCCTGTAATGCCTCCTCTCTTCTTCTTCATTCCAGGGTGTTGATACAGCATCGGTTCCTTCCTCTTTATGCTGTTTATTCCCCAGATCAGGGAACTTGTGGGCTCTCAATTCGTACTTTCTTCCTGACTCTCCCATTCCCTTCTCATGCTGTTCTGACTACATGTGCCTCAGTTATGTGCCTCATGCACTTTCTTCCCCCATATCTGAGTTTCAGTTTGACCCTGGTTCCCCCTCCTATTTCCCTGCCCCCTTACATAGTTTCCTTCATATTGTGAGGTCAAACGATATGCAGATCAGGCCTTCAAGTTCAGGAAAGCCTAGCTGTTCTCACAAAACAGAACATTTATTTGACTTTAAGTTGCTGAGAGATTTAGGGGCCTTTTTTTGTTCTGATTTGTTTAAAATTAGCTTTCTCTTTTGAGGAGGGGTGTGCTGTTACCCAGAGAGACAGCAGTCAGTCCCAGGGTGTCTGTCAAGGTGGACGGAATCACAGGTAACTGACAGTGGTCACACCAGGGACAAATATTGGTATCTGTGGATGCACAGCTATAGGCTTGTGCACCCTAAGTAAATACACTTTGCTTTTGGTGGCTCACATTCTTTTGCCATGGTTGACAGAAGGATCATTGGTGCTCTCTACTCTTCCTTCCTTCTCCCACTGAATATCTTGGAGACAGGTCTCCAAGTTGTAGTGGTGCTTTAATGGTAAGCACTAAAGATAACCAGCATGTGTAATGGGCAGTTAAATGGCAGATTCCCTTTTCTTGAAAGTAGTATTTGAATTTAATGAGTTGAAACTCAGAAGTATAACCAACAAAAGGCTTTCAGATACTACTCTCTGAACTTAATTGAATTTAATTTACAGTCTGAACAATTACATTTACATGTTCAAGCAAATGTTTGCCTTTATTTAAAAATCTTCATTTCTTCTTATCTTCCAGGCCTCAGTGAGGCAAAAGTTCACTCATTAAGCTTTGTGGTGTTAGGACATCTGATTTTGCTTGTCTTGGAAAATGAATTTGTGAAATGTGATCCCTGAACATATCATAGAAGGATGTAAGCTCTTCTAATGGAAAAAAAAAAATAAAAGGTTATCAGCTTTTAAAATGTATGTGCTTAAGCCCTAAAGGAATGTTATGTAGTATTAGCAGAGTAACTTGCAAGTTCACCAGAAAAAAATGAGCTCACAGTAATTAAGCTGTGGTCTCTGTTTGAAAGAGGTAGACTTTTGTTGGTTTTCTTTTTTTTTTTTTTTAAATTTCAGGATAATTTCTATGCTTATTGCAACAGATCACTTTGTTGCTTTTAAGTATGTTCATTTTACTCTGTCACTATGGGACTCCATTGAGAGTGTTTGTAAATTATATCGACATAAGACACGGGACAGTTTGTTATTCCATGGCATCTCTTAATATGCAGGCACTGCAGTTAGCCAAGAACATCGTGCTTTACAGATCTGAGCACCTTGGGCAGAAATTCTCCTTTATGTGCCAGAAGTCATGAAACCAAAGGCAGAAATCAGCACGAGGAGACCAAGCACCTCAGACTGTTTGCAGCGTTAATCTTCAGAACCCATTAAGGTAAATAAAGGCTCCTTCTGTTCTGTTCTGGACTTGGAAAGAAAATTCAGCAACAGTTGGGGCCTTTCTCTGAAGTGACAAGAAGCCAACTATTCATCAGAATATGAAGTGTTGGAAAGCCATAGATACCAATATCCTGCAGTAGCAGGTGCATGGGCTGCTCAGCCCAAGTCTGGGAAGATGGAATAGGTGAGAAAAACATTGGACTGTGAGCAGCAGATGGACTCCCAGGGCAGGCTGTGGAGAAGGACACTGAACAGGTCCTCCACTGTCCTCCCGCCTCTCTTGTATCAATATTTTCGGAGACAAACTGCTTCTTGAGAAAACCAATTAGAGAGAACATCGTGCAAAAGTAATGCCTCTGTGCAGTTATAGGCTGTGCAACAGCAGCCAGAAGACAGGTTTTACTCTCAGATATTCCTATTTGGTCCTGCTTTGGCAAGCAGCAGAAAATTGTACAGTAAAGACAGTATTCTGACTCAGACTTCTCTCACTGAAGCAGTAAATGCATTTCAAATTTGGAGAAGACCCAAGCAGGAATCATTGCACTGTAAAACCAGTCATTCCACAGTGCGGTTAGTGTTTGTCTCCAGTATCCTTCAGGCAAGGTGAAAGTAAGGTGTTTGGATCCAAAGGAATACCTCTGGGCATTTTTGTGCCACAGCTTATCCAGAAGCACATCTGGTGCCTTTGGTCCAGAAGGCAGCAGGTACAAGTGACTGCAGCAGCAGCACCATGGGACACCTCCAGGAGGAGTCTCTGGCCAGTAGCTGCACTTGAGCTTGTTTGAAATCTAGCCCAGTTATGTCTGCAGGACCTCAGGAATGTGTAAGTGCTGCCTGAGGGTAAACCTGGAGCCTGGTGAGGCCCTGGCACAGGCTGCCCAGAGAAGCTGTGGGTGCCCCATCCCTGGAGGCGCTCAAGGCTGGGTTGGTTGGGGCCCTCGGCAGCATGAGCTTCTGGGTGGCAGCCCTGCCCATGGCAGGGGGCTGGAACTGGGTGATCTTTAAGTCCCTGCCAACCCAAGCCATTCTGTGTTTTTATGATGAGTCTGCACTGTCTTCCGTAGTTAAGACTGCAAAACCCAGATTTGTGATGGGTGAAAGTGTCGTGGTTCCTCTCAGTGCCCAGAGGATCGCTTGGCTGTATCAGTGACTGATCAGGCCTGCAAATGTTTGTACATTTTGTTGTCTTCTTTTATCGTTATACCCATGTGAAAACTGACTTAGTGTTGCTAACAGACTCCTGTGTGGTTTCACACGACCCATATTATAAATGCTGTCTTTTATTACACTAACCACCAGCATCAACATATACAAAAGAATTCATTTTAATTTGACAGCTCTTTCCAAATAGGTGTGCATGGGAAAAGGCCTGATCACTGTGTGGGGTCGGCTGCAACATTGGCCTTTTGGGGCACTTTTTCACTTCCAGACCCTTGTGCAGATGTTATTCTGCAAGTGCTGTCTGGTCGCCTGGAAGTCCTGCTGTCCTCTCTTGCAGCCACGATGTCAGTGGAATTTGCTCTGGGTGTTGTAAAACTCTCCTGAGGGTTATACAGATCTTACCTGTATGTGTTGTCTCCTCTCTCCCCTCCTGTTTCAGACCCAGAAGGGTGTTTACAAGACTTTCAAGTTTCCCAGCCCTGTCAGAAAGATTGGGAAACACATGGGCCCAGTGCGTTCAGCCCCAACCATGCACCCTGAGGTGCTGAGGTGAGCTGCTGGCATGCAAGAAGGAAGGGTAGAGCGTTCGTGCCTGCTGTTCTCTCACACCCACACATCCACTCATGTGCACAAGGACAAAGTTCTGATCCCATGCCGGTGGCTACCCTGCTTCCTCTTGATTCTCACCACCCACAAAGTAAGCAGGCTTTAAATCTTGGCATTGAGAAACACAGAAGTAGATTTTCCTGCTGGTAGACCCGTCCCTTTTAGCATGAAACTTTAACAAGCTCTTGCATTGAGATGCCCTAATTTGAACAAGGAAAAGTTTGCAGAGAACTGAAACCTGACTTTTCACTTGGAGATAAGGCTATATACATCTCTGCCTACAAGCCCACGGGTATTTAAAAAAACCCACAAAACAAAACAGAATGTCTTTACATATTTAAATGAATTAAAATGAGTCTGTTCTAGATGAGGCATTCAATTCCATTTCTCAACTGAGTTTCTAAAGGGTGAGTTCCACTACAAAAGAAACTTATTAAAGAATAATGAAGACTGTCAAAAACCATATGCTTAAAAGCTAGTAAATAACAAAGTAAGGCTTTTAGTCATCTTGACTGGACAAGATGAGGTCAGAAAGAAACAACAACACATCTGGCACCATGGCAATGGGCTTTTCATGCTTCTTGTCTTTAGCAATTGCTTTTCTAGAGAAGTCTTGTTTTTCTTCTAGTTAGTACATTCTCTTCTGTTAATCACTGTCTTTACCATGACCCTCTGATACAGAAATTTTCTCTTATACAATATTTTACTTGCAGTTGTTGTTGGTTTTTGTTTGTTTGTTTTTTAAATTTGAATCTATGGTTCCCTCATTTGGAAGCACAGAAAAACAGAATCAAAGAATAACATGTTCTAAGCAACTGGTAAAATATTTTCTCAAATAATGCATTTTGGATGGATCCTGGGGCTGTCATTATATTCTATTTCATTTATACTAAGTCAGTTAATAAGTCCTATGTCATGTAAAACATTTTTCTTTGTTTATTTCTATGATTCTGTGATTTTCCCCTCACCAATGTCTATACCATAATTGTACACAATGCCCTGACCAAAATTTAAATCACTGATTTATATCAGAATAAGATGTTCCAATGGGGATAGCTGCTGAAAAAAAAATCACATTACAAGTATACACAGCCATAAAGAACTAATTGGTTGACATCTAGTTTTTTTCTATGTGGGAGCGAAGTAGTTGTTAATTATTTTACTTTTTTGTTATTATTCGTTCCTTAAGTAGGCAAATCATCAGTGGTGATCAGGTGCTGTTTCATCTTAAGTGTTGTTTGACAGCCTTAGGGTTAACAGAAATCTCACTGAAAAACGTTCATAAACTTATGTTGACAAGAGCAGAGGCTTGCAGTACTGTGCTCAGTCATGTCAGAATGCATCTGAAATTGAACTCAGAAGACAATGTTGTCTCAACAGACAACAGTGCGTATGTTACACATCTTTTAAGTAAAGGAAATGGTTTCCCAGTGTGATCTTGGTGTGTAAATGAGAGGTAATTAATGAAGACATTAGCGTAATTTTATAGAACATGAGCTTCCCCCTCCAAAATCTTAGCAAGGAAAATCAAAGTGTATTTTAGTATTTTTAATGATAATCACATTCAAAAACAAAAAGGCCAAAGTTGCAGAACCAGGAATTGATGGCCAGGGGATGCTTGAAGGAGGATAAGGAAAGGTTGTTAGTACAATGCAATGCATATTCTTGTCCCTGGGAATAACATAGTGATGTAATTTTGCAGATTGTGACATCCATTTCCACTTCTCTCTTTTTACGGTTCTTTTACAGCAGTCAAGCAAGTAATGAAATATTCTTCTTAATATTCCATAGTCTAAACCTGTAAACAATGTATCATTCACAGTGAATAGGTATTCTAAAACTAAAATGTTTTGTTTCAGTCTCATTCTGACACAGCTGAAGATTTTTTACATAAACTGTATGCATAAGAAGAAAAGCATATTTAACATAGGCTGTCTGTAATTCCTGTGCCAGCAGTGAGCTACATAACTGCTTTGAAAATATACATCATTCATTATATATGAAGAGTTATGTAACCCAAAAAAGACATCAAGTAAATCATTTGAACAAAAGGGACCAATCTCATTTTGGCCCTTATTAGTCTGTCTGACACTTGTTTTCAAAACATGGCGTATATTTTAAAATAGACACATTAATTTATTAAATGTTGTATAAAACTGATGTACTGTTGAATATTTAAGATGACAGAAGTGTTTAACTTTTCTTTCCGGTTGTCTTACCCTAGAAGCCTGAAAGACATCCTGCCATTAAAAAAAATGTTTAGAAGAAGGAAAAAAACTGGGAAAAAAGAAAAAGTGAGGAAGAGAAGATGGGAATGAGAAAGGAAGGAAGAAAGAAAAGAAAGAAGGAAGGAAAAGAAGAACACATATGGACAAAACTCATGTCTCATATCCTGAAAAGTATTTAGCTCGTGCTGTCATTTTCAAACAAGAATTCTTAAATTTTATCGTACAAAACTATGTCCTCTTGCAAATGTAAGCTCCAAAACTAATTGCTAGGCATCACAGGTAGCATTTACAAAGCATGTGCAATGATCTGCAGCATCTACTCAGACTGCAGCATTCAAAAGTCAAACTGCTTGTGAAATAGGACACTGAATTGAAGGTCCCATGATTACAGTTTTATCTCTCTTCGTTGACAGTCTACTTTACTTGCCGTAATCTTACTGGTCTCAAACTTTTACACTGAAAGGCTAGCAGAAATTTCTTCAAATTTTGATTGTTTTCATGAAAGATAATTACTGTTTCTAGTAGGATTTGTGCACTGGATGTAATCAAGATTTGGAAATCTACCTTTAATGGTTTTTTTTGAGATTTTGATTTTTTTTCATTTTGAATCAGAACAATGGAAGAAATGTGGTTCTGCAAAACCATGTTTCAAAACTATTGTTTGTACTCAGAAAAATGTACAATTTTACTTTCTTTATTTCAATACTCTTTGGTTACATTTACTCAGTTTACGAAGTCATAGCATGGCATATCATAATTTCTGTTATTTTAAAGATAAATGAGATCTGTACTCACGTTGATTATGTTTACACATCTTCTCCAGATTAGAATCTCCTGTTTATCCTATAGTGAAATGGCTTACAAAAAATCCGGTATCATTTAGAGACGAAGGCAAATATACAAATTGAGACTATATTTTCAGTATCATTTTGCTACATATTTTAATATTAATAAAAGTACTGTTCTCCTAATTCATACCTTGAATAAATTCTCTAGAGCACGTACTGCAGTGAAGCATTAAGTATCAAATAATTTCATTACAACACACATGATTGACACCCTGTTCTTCAAAAGATTATGCATTTCAATTAGAAAAAATTAACGGCTGTTTATAGTTATTTTTAAAATTATGTGAAGTGAAGTCTTTTGATATGTTTACACATGATGTACCATAATTCCACATTGCTTCTGCTAACATTTCAAGCAAAATTATAAACAAATAAAAATGAAGCCAAGGGAAAACCAAGTGGAATCCCTGCTGACCTGACACTGAAGTTTGCTCACTGATAAAAGTGATGGTAACTATCAAATTAATGCTTGGTTATTCATTCTGTTTGCATGTGTGGCTTTAGGATCTTGGCCTTTTCAATGTAGAATACAAGTCAGGTTAAGACACACAGGTTAAGTATTCAAGCTTATGATCAGTATTAAGAAATCAATAAAAGGGAAATAGAACAGCTTTACCTTGCGGATAAGCAGAAGCCATCAAGTGAGGAAGAGTCTTCTTGAAATCTCAGTCTAAACAGGAACAAAACATTATGTAATGAATGAAACACTATTAAATTTCTAGTTGTTTTCGCACTTGGACTTGCTGGCATCATTGTAAGTATAGTAGCAGTTTGTGGAGAGCAGATTCCTGCAGCATTGATGCTGGAAAAAGGAAATATTTTCATGCAAGATTCTTATCAGTTTTGTAAACACAGAGGCAAACACCCCAACTCAATTTAAAATTTGAGCCTCATGTGTCTGTGCAGATAATAGAAACCTCAGTAGCAGAAAGACACATTATATACAGCTTGGCAAGAAGAAGACGCTTTCCAGGCCATGGGCTCTCTAAATATTCATTTGCTATTTCTTTCTTCTCTTACTGCACTGCTGTAGATCATTTCTCTTGTTCTGTCTCACATTGTCCTTGCTTAGTGGCACTTGCCTGAAATTAGTTTCTAATTGGGATAAATGAACTGAATGTATTCATGGGGCCTGGGCAGTTGTTTTTGGCTTCCAGCAAAAAGCAGTGAACAAGCAGAATCTGGTGGCTGCTGACAGCTGTTTCACATAGAATCATGTTATCAGGGCAAACACATGTAAACGATATGAATAAATAACATGCAAATGTTTATAAATTGAGTGAATTTAACTTTATCAGATTATCCCCAAGCTAGTTTTAGACCGAATTTAGCAGCACTAAATCCTTTAGCAAGTATCACCACACAATGCCTCCCATTAACAGAGAAAGTGTAACATTTTATTTTTCAGTCAGCTTTCCATGTAATACCTATGGAGCAGGAATTTATAGCTCACGACAAAGCAAGGGCAGCATGTAGTGTGTGCCAATAGTCCCAGGTGTGTACCAGGGGGATCAGTTCAGCATCCCATCCTGCCAACAAACTCACCAAGCCCAGTACATCCAGAGTTATGGCCTTATTTTCTAGCAAAAAAAAAAAAAAACTACTGGATTTGGCTCGCAGATGTTGGCATCTACAAAGAAACATCTAATGTGAACTATAAAGCATAGTGGATGTTGGACAGTAGTAGTTTACTTGGGTATCAAGAATGGCTTCAGAAACAAATTCTTCACTCGCTTTATGTTTATTTTTGTATCAGAGATTCACTGCAATAAAAAGATTCATGCAGAATAAGTGACCTTATTCCCTTGTGTCCTAAACTGCAAGAAGCAGTCATCAAACATACTTAGAAAGCACTCAGTATCTGAGCTAATATTCCCGTGGCATCTACCTCCATTGAAGTATGGTGAATGCTTCCCCCTGTTCTGGGTAGTATCCACTTTTACCACTCTCCAACACCTTCCTGTGTTTACACTGTGACATCTTCTAAACTGGCAATCTACAGTGTTGTTGCACATTTATAGTCTTGTTTAACTGTACAGTTTATTTAACAATTTCCTCTTGGGGTCTGCTTTTGTCTCTATTTTATATATGCCAAATTACTAGTTGCCCTTTAATATGCTAAATTGCCATTTTATTGCTTCTGCTAAATATGCTTTTATCCATAATCCTATAGTAGTTAAATTCGTCTGTATGGTTAATACCATTGATTCGATTACACTCTGAATGAATATTGCATATTGAATTCTAGTCTTCTTTTTCGTAGTTTAATATGCACGGAAACAAACCACATACGATTTTGATATAAAGCAAGAACTAAAATATTAGAAATGTATAAATATTTTTACCTCCAAAAATCCTTGGAGATATGCTAAAGAAATAATGCTTGCAGCCGAACTGAGGTAGAGTGAGATCTAAAGATTAATCCAAAAAAAGTCTGTGTTTAAATTCAAAGCAACAAATCATTCTCTAAATCCTTATTTCATGGTCACTTAATTTTCTTAATAACATTTTTTTATTTTGATAGTTATTAGTCAGTACGGGAGCTATTTCCATTGCATATTGCCCAAGGAAATGGCATGAAGCTGAGTCAGGGGAGGTTCAGGTTGGGTGTTAGGAAAAGGTTCTTTGTCAAGGGGGTGGTCTGGGACTGGAACAAGATCCTTAGTGCAGTGGTCATTTCACTGAGCTGCTGGAGTGCAAGAAGTGTTTGGACAGTGCTCTCAGAAATATGGTTTGATTTCTGGGTGGTCTTGTGTGGTGCCAGGAGTTGGACTGGATGATCTTTGTGGCTCCATTCCAACAGAAGATACTCTTAGATTCTATAATTTAAAAATTGTTTCATTTCCAGCTAATATTTCCTGATCTTTCATCCTTTCTTTTTGGGAATTAATATGCTAAGTTTAAGAATTTGCTATAAGGTAGCTTCTCCCTTTTAGACTAAGCCACCTCTTAACTTTCTACTTGATCAACAGAATAGACTGTGCAACTTTGTCTTGAGTGCTCTCTCTGGTTTTGGAACCAATACAACACGATATCTGTTTGCATAATATCTTGCTTGTGAACTAGAGCTTGGTTTGTTCTTTGCCTCCTATAATATTAGAAGGAATGAAGATATTAACATGCTGTGCTTTTTACAATTTTCTTTCTTCCTCTTCTCTTTTCCTGCTTTCTTTCTTTCTGCTTTTACAAAATTCTGATTACATCTGCTTTGAGAATAACGGTGTCATTGGTTGTTCCTCCTGAGACAGCTTTTTCTTACCAGAAGTACAGTTTGATGCTTAAATGACCTTGGGAGCTAATCACTTCTTCCCCACTGGGCCATAGATTTGGAACAAAGTAATTCTAGGAAAAAGATCTGGCAGATGAAATTATTTTCTTTCTTTCTCTGGCATATTGTCAAAGTACATTTACCTGTGACAAAAGCACCAAATGAAATTCTAAAAAAAAAATAAAAACTACCAGAGTAAAGTTTCTTTCTTTCCGTAAGGCCTCCTAAGTTTTATGCACAGTTACTTGTTCATTTATGTGCTTATACATTTAACCATATCTGTGGTCTTCACTTCTGATGAAAAGATTTTATTGAAAACAAATTATCCCTCTCAGAATAATCTGTATTTGACCACATTTTCTCAAGGTGTCTTGGGGGATACTAAGAAAATCAGACCTTCGGAGAAGGCCTGAGCACCTTCCAACGTATGTTCTTCGATAATTATCAGATAAACATTACTTCCTTGAAAGGAACCTATTTGTTGGCCATACTGAGGCACAGATATGATTTCTGCACAGTACCACAGTGTATCAGTGAGGAGGTGGCACAGTGCACCTATGAGGGAGTTCTGCATCCAAATCCTGCAGGCACAGTCCTCACTCCAGAAGCCTTCAGTCTGCAGTGCAAGCATCAGTGGATCCTGTCTTCTGTTTCTACATTCATTGGTAAAAACAATCCTTATCAACAGTCTGGAAAAAGAGTCGTCCCTGAAAATTATATGTGCTATTGTACCCACACTGAGGTCAAAATGCCATTACAGAGACCGAAGCACTTACATATGCTCCAAAGCAGAGGTTTCACTTTAGCTAAAAAGCACCACGTAACAGAGGTAGCAGATGTTTAATAGCTGCACCATTGACAATGTGTTTAACTGTTATTAATATTTATAATTCAGTAATGATAACCATGGCTCCAAAGTGCACTAAATGCACTATCCTTATTGCTTTAAGTTAAACCTTTGTCTCAGTTAATTGGCTATGTGTCCCACTCCTATGCAGCCCATATGGCAAGGCCAGGAAATAATAATATTGTTATGCTGGAAAAAATTGAGTGACTGCTCTCGAGTGACTGTATGGTCTCCAGACAGTTATTGAACTGGTTTAAGCAATGGTCATGCTAAAGATCCATCTTTTAGCCTTAAGAAGAGGAGTAATTAAACTACTTCATTTAGTGATATTCCTAGAAATGGCAGAAGCCATTGCCCAAAGCAGCAGGTCACAGGGCAACATTTGATCAGGAGCTGGTACCTGTGGCCTAGGAGTTTGATTAGTTAAAACTGCAGGGATGTAAGACTGATGTGGCAAGCTATGGATAGATGTTGCAGCAGAGGAAGTGAATATAAAATGAGTGAGAGCAGTAGTCATGGGCATGGCCAAGAAAATTGAGAAAATATTGCCTTATCATGAAGCTGGGTAGAAAGGAAGGTCTAGGGATTTCTTCACGGGAGAGCAGCTATCTGTAGCTAGTGAACTCCAGAAAAGAACCTATGAGTCAAGATATTGAGTACATTGATAATTTGGTTAGAAACCAGGAATAACTGTTAGATAAATAGCTGTCACTTCTTCATTGCAACTAACTTTCTTCCTTCACAATAAATACTTACAGCATTAAAAATCAATTGTTTATTAGATATCACAGTACAAGGGTGTATTTATGAATGTGACAGCTTCATGTCTAAAATCATAAAGAAGAAATGAATAGCTATCCAGAAATTTTTAATATTTTGACTGAAAACAATCAAGACATTAAAAACAAAACGTACGTCAAAAAGAAAACAAGAAATTGAAAAAAAATTGTTTTAATAGTTTGTTATTTGAAAATCTTCCTTGAATCTCCTGCGGTCTGGGAATATTTTCTTCCATCTCACCAAATCCCAATTTAAAACATGCTCTCTGTCTCTGAACATTTCCTCTGTCCCATTTTGGTAAATATAAAGAAGCTTTGCCCTAATACTGGCTGAAAAGCATCATATGCTAGATTGAAACAGCTATCCTCTACCAAAACACTTAGAAAACCAATAGAAAATAGTAATGAAACACATTCACACATTCAGATAAATACACTCCTGACAGGATGATCAACATTTCTTGGCTCTCAGAAGTTATGATCCTTGAATGTTATGTTAAAGAAATGGAAAGTATAATTGCTGATATTTCTGACTTACATTTCTCATAGTTCCAGGATTTTCTGGAGGCTGCAAGGTACACAGGGAAATGTTTGAGTCCTAAAAGTTACATGAATTATGTATCCCTTGTATGAAATTTCAGATTTTCCAATATTTGTTATACTCTGTTTGCTATTCATCATTTGCTATTCATTATACTTGTATTTATAAGTTTCAGTTACCCAATCAGGGAGCACAGACAATGCTATGTGATTTGGTTGACCAGTCAAACACTTCAAATAGTGAATAGATGACACTAACAATTTGAGAACAAAAAAAATAGGTTGAAATCTGTTCACATAGAAACTGTTCAGTGAATACTTACAAAGAACAAATGTGTTTGTAGAAATCAGGATCATTTCCAGAATGATTCATGAACAGCAAAACAGCCAAATTAGCAACAAACACTATTTGCAATGGATAATTCAATCAGTCATAGATGGAAGAGAATTCAGCGGTATCTGTGATTCTCCTCTCAGGAAACGTCAAGTAGCATTTTCCTTCTCTGCCCTACCATCAAAGCTGACTGTAGAACGCTGAATGCTCTTTTCTAGCAAATTTCAGTTTGTATGAGATGCTAAACAATACTTGAAATCTTTACAGCATCTTGTTGCCCACCCTTTTTACAGTCCCCAGGTATTTTTAGCCACATTGATCGGCAATAAACTGAGGCATGACTGCATTTGATTAAACCTGAAAAGCCATGCCTGCTTAAGTACCTAAATAATCAATCAATTTTGATAGTTAACTTTAGAAAGCTGACTTTAACTACTTTTGGGAAACCCCAGAAAGATTGTCTCAGGACTGGATCCGATACCTTGTTAATGTTCTTAGATTATCTGTGAGAGACACAGAAACCGCAGAAGCTTGCGACTGCTCCTTTTCTGTTCGGGCGGTGACACTAGTGGTATAATCCTAGTCCAGTGGGATGACTGATATCTCAGCTGTATTGTACATATACTAAATATTGTATGGAGATGGCAACTCTTTTTTAATAGTATTCTAGTAGAGTCAGATTGACATTCCTTACCTTTAGTTACGTAAAATGCCGGGGAATATCCCACTTAGTCATCTACATTCTTTCAATAGAAAGAGGAAAAATCTGTAGCAAATTGCCTGGAACATGAGAGATGACTGACAGTGGAAGGAGACTGGATGAAAAGGTTTTTTCCATATGCACAAGATGGGATTCATAGGAGGATGTTAGAAATAGCAGGTATCCCTTGTGGCCTCCACAGGCCTATTCAAAGAGCTATGGATTTCTCCTAGGACCTGTTCCATACCTGCCAGCCCTGCACTCGTGTTCTGCATACACTAGGCTGCTTAACACTGCATAAAAGTAGTAACTTTTAGACTACATAAGAATCAAATAACTACTGTAAAATCTCTGCTCTTACCTGTGCTTTGGGAAGATCTCAATGCCACTTAGATATTGTATTCTATATTTCATTTTTTATTTAAAACCCGAACACATCTTAGGAAACATTAGCTCTTAGATACTACAGCAAGTAAGCAAGGATAATATGGAAAGATTGTACCATTTCAGTATAAGATGATGAATTTTCTTCTCCTTTAATGACATTCGCACTGTTGCGTCCTTATATGTGCACCACTTGGTTCCCAGAGCCCAGGACTGGAAGCTGACAGGAAAGATGGGAGAAAATGCATTTGCAGCCTGTACAAGAGCATAGGTCAGGTGCTGTGAATCATACATGTGACCCCATCCTGGCTCCCTTCCTGCTTCATGCTCCTTAGAGGGCAGGATAAAAGAGGATGTGAGACTACTTATCTCCCACCTGACCACTGCCTTTAGGCATCCTCTCTCACCTGTTTTGTTACATATCTTGAATGATTCTTGTTTTCATTACCATCTCCCTCAGCCATGCAGAGTGGGCAAAAGAGTCATAATGAGCTGATGGATCAAATATTCTCTCATCTTATTTATATACCATGTGGAGAATATATTTCCATTCCCCCATGAACAACTCCATCTTCACTTTCATATGTGACATCAGGATGAAAAACCTGCATTAATCGCCCCACTTCTTAAACTGCGAGAGCTGTTTCTTCTGCTACCCACAGTTTAGATAGATATGATTACAAGAAAAATCTGCTGTATATTTCCAAATGTTCTCTTTGGTGTGTGTAACTATGTTTGTTAAGTAACAAACCCATGAAAATAGAAGGCAACAGAATGAAGTACATCAGGACGGTACTGAAAAATTGTTCACTTTAGTTTACAGCACTTGTCACAATTAAATCTCAATGCGAAATTCACGTTTACATTTGCTTTTGTATTATTTTAATTCTAAGAGGCTTTAATCTTCCATCCTAGAAATGTGGGTAAATTAAACGTCAGTGATTTGCTCACTTACTTTTTTGTTTGTTTTCTTCTTTTTTTTTTTAAATCTGCAGTCATGCAGCTTTTTTTTTCTTTCTCCCTTTTTCTAAAAAAAAAAAAAGAAAAAAAAGAAAAAACAGGAACATGTTGCCATTTTACAAGCTATAAAGGATTTTTTTCCCAGATTAATTAAAAAAGGCTTACCAGGCTTGTACTAGAAAAAAACAGATGGGATGACTCTAAGTAGAATCATTCATTTACATCAGAGCTTGAAATGAGTGGGGCTACTCAAGTGAGTCAAGTTACATAAGTAAAGCACAACTTGTACAGTAAAATGGACTATTACAGCTAATCAAATGTTAATACTTGGAGTCTGAGGATGACCTTGGGTTACTGAATCTGGCAAGATGCTTTTACCTACTTGAGTTGAAAAGCATCACAAAGGAAAGCCTGGAGAAACTATTTAAAATAGAAGCATCATAATGTTTCTGAGTCACAGAGCTTTACAGAATGCAAAGAGGTCACAGTGTGGTCAACCCCTTGAGGAAATCTGAGTAATATAAAATTTTCTGCCCTCTGACTTGACTGCATGGGTGGCTGAGCTATTTTACCACTCAGGAAGTCTTGAGCAGCAAAAATGCTGATCAGAGAACAAAAGTTGCAGTACTGTTTTCCTTCCCCATTCAGTTTCTTCCACGTTTATTTTGATATTGGGGTTTTTAAACTGCATGGAATGACTTGGATGATAATTTTTCCTGAAGTGTTCTGGAAAGAAAATCCTATCAGTCTCGTAAAACAGACAAGGTTTTTCCTTTAAGAAATGAATGTGATGGAAGCAGAGAAAGGAAAGAAAACAGGATAACTCAGCCATATGTAGAAAGACATGAGTGCTCACACATGTACATTCTTTGTGAATGTAAAAATAATACCTAAATATATGCAAATAGATAAACTCATGCAGACATTTGTATAGTCATACAGGGATATGAGCATAGGTGTGTGGTTTGCATTCTTTATTCATCATACAAAATTATGTATAGACTGGCACATATCACATCATGTTCATATTCATTGATCTAATTAGAAAATTTTTAGTCTAGCGTCACTGTGTTTTAATCATTTCCACCATTTATTTGTGCCAGAATACAGTGTTTCTGAGAGTAATGTAGGAACAGTCTTACTGACTGATTAAAGGAGGTATATTTCCTGAAAGCTACAGAAAACATTTGCTTTCAGTTACAATGTTTTTTCATCTCAGTGCATTCCCAAACTTACCAACCAATTTCTTGAAGTATGAAATTCTTTACAGAGATATTTAAGAATGAAGAAAGGATCTCAGAAGTGCTAAACCCATGAAGGACTCCTCAACAAAACGCACCTCCTGATACACTCTAACAGCTGATTATTTTCTGGCTCCTATTCACACATCCATATGTGGTAAATGCAGAGTGCTGAAAAACTTGCAGAACCGGTTGCTGGGTTAAGCTTCTTCCCATCTATCCCTATACAGGTTGTATCTTGCCATTAAGATATAATTTTGTGGATAAAGACTATCTCTCGACTCCGTATCTGTAAAACAGCCAGCACAGAGACTACTGCAAAACTCCACAAATGGGAAAATTCCACCTCAGAAGACCATCGTAGGAAGAATGCAAAAACAGCTATTTAGTTTAGGTCAGCAGTCCATCTAGCTGAGTATCTTGCATCTGCCAGCATCCACAAGTAAGAATCCAAGGAAGAACGAGCATACGTAATGCTTTACATATTCAGACTCAAACTATTTTCATCTCAAAGATTTCCTCAAATTGATGAGATTTATCTATTTAACTGTCTTCAGAGGATGATTTTTGCAAGTATTTGTCCAGAATCCCATTGATATCATGCCAATTTTATGCACAAGAGCATCCAGCAGGCTGTCCCACTGGTTCATCACTGGCCATGTGGAAAACCACTCTCTGAAGTCAGTTATGAACCTGGATCTTATTTGTGAAAATGACAGATCCATTTCTTGTTTATGACAAAGAAAGTAAGCTGCCAGTCTTCACATCTGCCATAATTATATAAAGGTCTACCAAATACTCCCTAAGTTTCTTTCCTGACTTAAGAGCTCCAGTCTATAGCAACTGCTGTTTGTGAAGAAATCGTTAAAAAAAAATAAAAAATCATCCTTTCTGCCCTTCTCTGGACATTCTCAAATTCTAATACACCTCAGAGACCATTTTATAAGTGGAGATGGGACTGTTTTTCCTTATGTGCATCACTTTACATACATCTACATTGCATTTCATCTATCATTTTATTGCCCAGTCATTCAGTCTTGGTAATACTTCACAGTCTGACCTTGGCCTGTGAGTCTGAATAACTTGTATCATCAGCATATTTTCTTACCTTACTGCCCGCTCTCTTTTTTCAGGTCATTTTTGACACTTTCTGAGGCAATGCTGGTTTAACCAGCTTGTACCAGCTGCACACTCTCAGCACGGCTGGAATAGCTGTCCATGACCTGGAGTGGGGTGACACAGTGAACTGGATCGGGAAAGTGACCTGCAGTTTTTTTCCTGGGCTATTTTTAAACGAGGAGGCAGGAATAGTATAAATTGATACTGTCAAACATAGAAGCTTATTCTTCCACTGCCCCAATGGTAAGATGAATGAGCAAGCTTAACCTTGAAATCATCAACATATACTGACCGCAAAACTCACATGTTTAAACCATTGTGGCCACTGTACACAATGCCTCTAACTGACAAAAAAGACAAAGGATAGGGAAAAGAAGCACAGGTATGTGAGTTCCACCTCTTGTGTGGTGATTTTGTGTGAGCTTTTGAAGCCTTTTTTTGTGTTAATTGTGATAGATTAAATAGAATATCTTAAAAAGAGAACACAGCAGGAGAAAGTAAAAAGGAGGGAAGTAAAGATAAGAAGAGGGCTGACCGAGGAAGAGAGTGTGGTGAGCATACATTGATCTACAAAATCTTACGATGTTGCTCTATCTTTCCTTCTGCCTTCACCAGTGTATGCCTGAGAGCATATCCCATTGGACTGAGATGTTCTGGAAGCTGTATTAGCTGCCTCAAAATTAAAGTACCCCCTACTTGGAAAAATTGTCATGTATGCGTCATAAGAGATTCCAGTTAAAGAAAAGGCAGAGCACCAAATGTACTCCGTACAAATGCTAGCCCTGGAAGAAGACGGAAGAAATGTAGATCAAAATGAGTACGTTTCTAAGCTTCAGGCATTTGACATCTATACCTAAGCTCATCACTCCAAACTCCCTTCAGCCAGCAAAGGCAGGAATTTTTAGGAAGCAATTCACACAACCTCTTTGACATGTCCTCATCAGAATGGATTGCACCCTTGATTTCAATGACAATATTGATTAAATCAACACTGTCTGTAAAAAAAAAGCTTGGGAAAACTAGTTTAGAAGTAGATATTATCTTTGTAGAACCCTACCTTATGTTTTTCCACCCTGCTTGTGTCTAGAAAAAGTTAACTAATTTATAAGCTGGTAGCCCATGCATTGACTCTAGAAGGTTCAGTCTCCTTGGTTAACATTTTCAGTGAGTTCGTCCCCAGAAGACTTCAAAAATCGTCTTATTCATCCTAGGACATCCAAGGTAGACATGGACAATAACTGCAATTTTTCTTCCCTTATCACATTTGTCACAAGAAATTTCCTGGAAAGTCTGCTCAGCATTTCCAGAGTGAGCTATTTACGTGCTCCAATCTTGAAAAAATAAAAAATCTATTTCAAAATGTCTACAGCTATCTCATTGCAGCTGTTTACTCACAACTATTTGAGTAATAGAGCCATTTTAAAACAGTGACTAGAACTGCTTAGTAACAAAGAAAAATACGGGTGATTTTTTTTTTTCATTTCCTTCCCTTATTCAAAATCAATAACTGAAAGCTTTAGAAAGTTATGAAATACTGAAAAGAAAGGACAAGAATGGAAAATATTGTACACAATTAATTATAGTTATCACTGTTGCCATGATTGTGATTTACAATACATATCGCTCCTTGCAGTTAAAAAAAAGACATAAAACGTGAAAATAGTTGGAGAGCAATACTTTCACTCTGTATGTTTTCCTGAGTACCAGGTTTCTACAAATTCCCTGACTGCCACCAGTTTCCTCTTATGTCATAGTCTTACTGGGGACAGCTTTACATTCCAGTAAACTGCACAACACAAGGTTAGCTTGCCTTCCTTAAGGCAAGCGAATGAAGTCGAATAGGATGCTGAAAGAGGGATGGACAATCTTAAAACAGTGGGACATCTGGCTACCCTATCCAAGATGGAATGGAGCAGCTGCTGAACTGCCACAGGAATGCTCCACAAAGGCGCACAGGAACTGCCGTTCCAGATCAAACTAATGGTACCACTACCAGATGCTTCAGAGGAAGATGTAAAACTCCCATAATAGGCAATTATACAACAACATGTTGGTGAGGAAAGTTTTTTCCTTTAAGTCTCAGACATTTAGTGCATGATTTATATTCTGAAGAATGTGCATTGATTTATGTCCTGAAGAAACCACAGCTATCCTTATAATTCATACAATGGCCAATCCTTTCTTTTGAAACATCTACAGTCTTTTTCATAGTTACATGTTATGTTAGTCATGTATTATTAGGAATCAAATATGAGGAAATACTGCAACCAAATGAAATGCAGGGAAGAACATATAGGAATAATGCAATGATGTAAATCTGAATACAGCCAAGAGGGTATGGATAATCTCAAAAAGTGTATGCGTTTTCCCTTTTAACTAGATGACAGCATTAGGTATGGCAAAACTATAGCAAACAAAACACAAGTTGGAGACATCCAGGTGTGAGGGTATGCAGATGGAAGGAAATGGGGATGAGCACTGCCAACTGGCTGGATGAGGCCCCTGTCCTTCCTTGTGTCAGAGCTGCTAACCACCACAAAGGACAAGAACCAACAGTGAGGTTCTAAACCAGTTTCCTTTGTTATTAAAATATAGCCTGAAGAAGAGCATGGCTTAAGTTCCATCCTCCTCAGAGACTTAGATTGCATACCCTCATCACACAGCACATAGGCTGGTATTATCCTTGGGCAGCTTGTAGTTCAAATTTTGACTAGGCCGCTGAACTGCTTCTGAGAGCTGTTAAATCATAGACTAAGCCAGTAGACTTGTGTCATTGAGATGGCTTCTCTAAAGAGGGCATTAAATCCCCATTGGTCAGGGTTGCTACAGTAGACTGAGCAATTTTTTTTTTCTCTCAGAGCATGAGCATGTACTCTAAACTATTTATGTTAAGAAAATGCATGCCAGGATCTGAATGCTTGCTAGGGGTATGACATGACAGGCACACATGCTACAGCTGTGTGCATCCTGCTGATGCCAGAGACTGTATTTCATTTTGAACTACTTAAAGGAATAGTTTAAGTTTTATGGCAATCCACATAGTGCATCAGCATATAAACACATTCTCATCTGAGAGAGGGCTTTTGATCCATGCTGCCACTTTTGAACCAGCAAAAAAAAAAAAAAAAAAAGGTAATGATACAAATGGAAGGTGTTCATTTAAACATAAGCAGACAATTCTTGAGTCACCCAAACATTTCTTTGATTATAGAACTGTGAGGAACTACAGTGCTAATCTAATCCAATCTTTCTGATATCCTGTTGTGAGTTACAGATTGTCAGAGACAGAAGTTCCACCATAATCCTTGTTAAATTGTTCCACAGGTTAATAATCTTCCTTATAAAACTACTGCCTGTAAATCTGACTTTTTCTAGCTTCAGTGTCCATCTACTTCATTTTGTTATGTCTTTGTCTGTTGTATGGGAGAACCCATAATTATCAAATTTATTCTCTCCACGGAGATATTTATAAACTGTGATTATGTCATCTCTTAACTTTTCTTTCAATAAACTAAACAGATTGAACTTGCTGAGTTTACAAGCCTTGTTTTCTTATTAAACCACTCCTGCATTTCTTCCCCAGATTGCCCCTCTCACCTCTCCAGTAGGTCTCTGTAAGATGGTGAAGCTTCCAAACTGCACACATTAGTCTAGTCACAGACATATAGGTACACAATATAAAGAAGACACAACAGTCTAACTCCTTCTCTCCCTTCAAGGATCACAAAAACCATATTTGTTCAGTTATGAGTCTGTTTACATTTTGTGACCTACTGGTTATCCAGTTCTAATAAACTCAGTGTGTTCTGTGTTGACTATTGGTCAATACAGTTTCTTAAAGAAAATGTTTGCTGGGCACTTAGATGAATTCTTGACACAAATCTATGTATATTGTACCAGTGCTACTTACCTTTATTAACCCAGCTTGTAATCCCATCAGAGAAAGACATCTGGTTGGTTTGACAAGAACTATTTTCATAAACTCATGTTGATTGACATTTAATATATTATGCTCTTTTGGAAGTTGCAGTGTCCCAATTGATAACATTTCATAAGGAATTATTCCATCAAGTGCTGAAAGACTGTGTTCTGCCCCTCTGGAAATTCTGCAGGTCATTTTGTATTAAGTGGATTCTAACATATATTAAACCTATCTCTGACTTTTGTCATATAATATAACGCAGCCATCACTGCAAAGAGGCTGCCTTATACAAGTGAAATGGCTGGGGTAAGAGTGTAAACACTTCACTACAAATTAAACTAAGCAAGTAGTCATATTTAAGCCTTAGGCTTCCAGAAAATCAATCTTCCCATGTGAGAAAAACTCACTGATCTATAGCCTGCATGAGTGTGTTTATTTAAGAAATACATTAAATTTATTATGATAACATAGGTCAGTATATAAAAGGATGCGTCAAATCCAAACCACTTAGATTTCTCCAAATCCCGTGTACCAGTGGTAATACCACACTAGAAGACAAAGAAAATTCCCATAATTTATTAGAACAGCTTACCCTCATAAAGGCAACAGAAATAATAAACAGTATTCCAGAAGTGAAGTGCAATGGATAGAAGTGTAATGGAATGAAATGTAATCAAAATGCCCAAAGTTCTTATAGAATAGGTCTGGAAATTGGAGTGGGCTCTAAGGTGGTAAGCCAGCCCATACTGTTATGGCTGTGATGAGCAAGTCACTCCAGTTGTCATAAAAAGGACACCTTGCATACATACCTCCAGTGACTATAGAGTGAAGCTAAATGAATCACTCAGCTTTGACATCTCATTTTTTTATGGCTAAATTAAGATAAAATTTACCCTCCTCTTGCAATCATAGATATTCACAAACTTCAGGTTTGAGGGACAGATAGCGAAGGAGTTGTGTTACTTCAGGCAACCAATCCCATCTAATAGTCCTTCTGGCTATGGCCCAGTGCTTTACAGTTCAATTAAAGAAACTTTTTTTTGCTTATTTCTTCTGTGGAAATTCAAAATCATCCCTTTGGAAATCACTTTGCAAGTCCAGCACTATGTACATAGTTTAGTTCCCACTTTCTGTAGCACGTCTCCCATCTCCTTTTCCCAAACTGCACCAGCATAATCCGAAAAAAAACCATTTTTTTTCAGTTTAACTGCACTGATATGTTGTGTTCCGTTGTGCCAGACTCAATGTACTTTACTAAGCTCCAATTCAGTTATCAACACAGTTGACCCCAAACTGACCTGAAGGCAGAAGATAAGGTCCAAGACTAGTTGCCAGAAGCAATCAAAATTTCTTTGTATTAAGTAAAGATAACAACTTATTAACTGAATTTTCTGTATCCTTGTCTTATCTGACTGATCATCAGAAATGTATCTGTTCTGACTGCTGGCCACTGACTGGTAGATTGATTCCTTTCCTGAGTATAGGTTTGTGACAAGTGACTGCGGAGAGTGACTCTACTCAGAGAGATATCTGGAATTTCTAACCTCCGGATCTCCTGAGCTCTGAAATAATATGTTCTGGGGTTATTGCTGTTTTGGGTTTTTGTTTGTTTGTTTGTTTTGTTGTTGTTTTGGGTTTTTTTTCTTTTTTTTTCTGTAGGAGAGAGGGATAAAAATGAGAAGAATGTTTTTGATTTAATAGAAGTAAACTTTTCTACTAAATAAATCATTCTGATAAAACATTCCATATAATGGTTTTTTTCATTCTAGTGACTGTTTCTTTGTTCTCCAATAATGGCACAGTGTGGACAAGGCTGTTAAAAGGGTAAAACCTAGAGCAAAAAGGACTCAGGCACATCTGCAACCATGTTGCTGAGATTTAGTCTAGCATGGTAAAAATATCTAAATTTTCTAGAATAACACATGTATCACTGCTTCCAATAGTTGTAAGAGCATACACATATATACCATGTATGCATGGTGAAAACTAAAAATAAAGAGAAAGAAATACGCTAGGATTAACTGATGGGAAACCTGGAAGTTTCCTTGAGCACTTTCATGTTTCTAAGCGTCATTACCAAGGCCTATAATTACACACATTAGATTTTTGCACCCTGCTTAATGATGTAAGCTAGTCTGAGAGCCAAGACAAAATTGTCATGTAGCATAGACTCTGTTGCAGATAGTCTGAATCAAATAGTTTCTAGAATTATCTTTGTAAATTCTCCAGGAGCTTAGCTGACCCCCATCAACCTCCCAGTATGTTATAGCTAAAAAATGAAAAATGCAAAGCTTGAAATGAGAAGTACAGAAAACTGATTCAGCTGTCACTTTCTGATACTGATAAAAAAAGATACAGTAAATAGGAAGTGCTTCATCTTCTTTCTTCCACCTCCTGCTTAATTTTTTAAGGACAGAAAGTAACGTTTTCCTATATACAGAAAAAAAAGCAACTCATTTTCCAACTAAACCAAATATTTTTCTTAAACTAACTTTTATTTTCCCAAATATTTGACAGGAGCAGACTGTACAGTTCTGAAGAAGTTTAGTCAGCTGTGCAGATTGACTTTTGAAGTGTAAAATAAACCTTTACTTAACAGATGTCAAGAATATGACTTTGTGAGATAATGACAGGTTTTGTAATAGGTTGGTGGTGGTTCTTTCTAAGTGGAATGAGTGAAGTTTTGGTGCCAACTCTTTAAATAAAATGACAACCTGATTATTAACAATTGACTGAAATCAAAAAAGAAAAAGAAACAACAAAACCGACTGTACTTCTTTTTTGTGTGCTTGGAAGGCGCAAATGGCTCACTAAATTGCACCAAAGCACAACTATCTTTAATGTGTACATTCATCCTCCACTTGGGAGCTGCAATGGAACTGAAAGGAGATAACCCAAGAAGATGGCCCTAGACCCAGTCTTGAAATATCTATCAAAGCTCATCTCTCCCTTAGGCCCATTTTCCTCTGCAAGACATGGGTATCCTGACTCCACATCAATTTGATAACAGTTTCTAGAGCTGACTCATTCCTCAACAAGTCAAAACCAATTCTTTGCCCCACCAGTTCAAACAATTTCTACTTTTAGGGAAGGAAAGTAAGATTCATGGCTTCTAATATCTTCCCAGGAAACAGTGCTTGTCCTGCTGTCAGCACAGTGAACTGCACAAGAAAGGCAGTAACACTCCCTCTGAATGTTTCACACAGAGCCAACTCTTTTAGCTGGGCAAAACACCAGCAGCGAAGGCTTGGAAAAACTGAGGCACCTGAAGTGAGTGGCACTAATTTTCACTGCTGGCTGAACCCATTGGTATTTGGTATGGATTCCATCAAACTTTCTCATCCTCCAAAAATAGCCCTGTGGGCTGTCACGGTGAGTCTAGCTGGTTGTGATTGTTATATATTGTCAGCCAGAGTATATCATCCTGAGCTGGAAGCTGAAATCTGGGCTCACTGTGGGACTTGGAGAAAAGATGTGAGACAATTTTATCACTGGTTGCCCCATGTTGAACTTATGTGATGGCAATCAGAAGCTGCTCTATGCGGACCTGAGAGCTTTCACAGAGGCTGAGTACAATTAGAGGGGAGTACTAACATGGACATGCGTACGGACTCTCTTCTTACTTGCTGGCCTTGTGCCCGAGAGCCAGACCTGCTTCTAAATATATCAAAATTTTTGAAGTCCCATGGGAACAGTTGTCCTTTGCCAGTGAAACCATGTGCTGTTCATCTCCCTGTCAGTGCTGTACTGCCAGCTCCCAGCCTTGCCAGCTGACACACCACTGCAGTGACGGTCAGTCATCCCCACCTGCCTGTTGGGCCACCCAGGGACCAGAGCTCATCACCTCTCCAGCTTTCTTACCACTGTCCTTCAGACTGACCCCTCCAGTACTTCTCCTATAACTCCAGCCTTGTCACTATTTCTGTCCTTTCCTCACTCTATCTTTATTTGGGATCTTCTTTCTGTTGCCTCTTCACTGCTTTGTTGAAATGACGTATTTACTTTCCTCTCTTCCCTTTTTTTTTTTGAAATATTCTTTGCTGTTGCTCAGATTCCTCTCCCAGCCTTCAGGTTCTCATGAATCCTCTGCAGCTAGTTTTCTGGCTCTCCTCCACATATTACTTCACCTTTTCTTTCATCCTATCAATACATACTTGACAGCCCTCTCCACCCCGTTGCTGTTGGTTTCCCTGTCCATTATAACCCTGAATATTCAGGACAAGACTGTGAGGAGGTGAGGTAAAATCGCCCAAAACCTTTGTATATGGGTACAAATGCCATTGCAAATATGAGGTCTGAGTGGACAGGTTATTAAAAGTTGACCATTTGTAAGCAGGCCAAATGTTATTTCAAAGCATCCCTTCCTCCTCTGAATTGCTATATATACTTTACAACAGGATCTAATGAATAAAAGGAAAATTCTTTGCTCTGCATAGAGAATTAATGCAGCAGGCCTGCCATGGCTGTTCTGGACCCCTCCCCAACTACAAAGAAAATCCATGTAAGTCCCCTGTAAATACACACTCTCAACATTTCTGTTAAATGTGTGCTATTTACACAATAGCCTATTACAACAGGCCATCTGTCAAATCTCTTTCATGACCACAGGTGGAAGATGAATAATTCTTTTGAATGGAGCATTGAGGGTCTTTGGAGGGAAGCTTGTTTGTCACTGTAGAGCTAGGCCTCCCACATGGCCAAGATCTGCAACCTTCTGGGGCTTCCAGCCATGGCTGGCCTTTAGCCAAACAGCGCCCAGGGCAAGTCAGGATTTCATGCCTTTCCAGAGCACTAATTGATTGGGGATAAACTTTAACCAAGAATTTCAGTTGTGCACTCTAGTCTTAAACATGACGAACAGATGCCCAGCTAAATCAACCCTCAGGCTTACACTACTTCAAGGGTCTTTTTATAAGGCCCAGGAGGTCATGGAAGTTAAGTTCATTTTATTATACAGAGGACTACAAAGTGTCTAAACATTTTTATTTTTAAGCGCTTCCTTGCAATTCAGAAAATAACTGGAAACTTTGACAGGGACAGGGACACATCCCAAGTTCTTGAGATGGACTAACTGGTTCATAGATCAGAGCAATGAACCGTCACCTCACCTCCAAATGCAAGCCAGAGCCAAGTGATTATTTAGATTACATACACACTTACAGTGATAGATACTCCACCCATTCCCTGAACTCTAAGAGACATCTTGCCCTTCCAAAAATGTCATCACAGGTTCTCAGCAGATTTGGCAGAGTATAGGCGGTTTCAATACCACTGGCCAGAGTCCAACACAGAGTATATAAGTCATGGGCTCCCACCCTATCACCAGTGTGGGAATAAAGTTTCTAAAAGGCGGTTAGAAATCAAAGATCAAAGAAAGAATGACAGAGATTTTGTGACACTCTAAAACTATTTGCTGAGAGCTGTAAGATTGCTAGACTCCCTACTTATTTTTTTTCCAGAATGATTCAGTTTCTCAGTTAAGAAAGAAACAGTCCACACTGGCACAAAATTCAAACTAAAAACTAAAAAATACAAAAAAGCCAGCATGCAGTAGGCTGCCCTTAAAGCCAGGTTGCCCCTTGCACTGGCCACATGGAATGTATTTATTGTATTAGTTTTTCCATTAAATTTCCTTTCTTTTTCTGCTCATCTCAACATTTGTTTATAGTTCTACAAAATCTTTGTTCTCCTCTTCTTTATTTTTATTCTTGAATTGGAAATGATTCTTTCTGAGCCTTCTACCCCAACTTGATCCTGGTAAAACTTGAAGCCATTTACACTGAAATTAAACTTTTGAACCCAGAGTGTTTGACTTTGTTCAAACTTAAGTAAAACCACCCGGAGACCAAAAGTCCTCCTTATATTGAAAGAAGAAATTGGAAGATAAGACATAGAAGAAGTGGTGCAGATAAACCTCTCATTCTCTACAGCATCATCATCTGAGGACTTGTTCATAGCTTCCAGTGCAATGCTGCACCTTTGGCTGGTGCCCAAATCCACTGGAAGCAAAAGCACCCTGAAAACATCATCTTAGCTCAGACCCTGGAGGCAGAAGATCTACATTTACATAACACAGGACTCTAACTGAATTAACTCTGCTTCATAGAATGGCTAATCACAAAAGGAACAAGGTTGTCATGAAGCCAGATGAGAAAGTGGCTGGGGAATATCTATAGTGTGCTGCGTGGTACAGTATAGACATGCCAAATCAAAGCTACTTTTCAGTACAATCCTTCCTCTGAATACTAATCCCACAAATGTCAATCAGAATCATATTTCCGACACGAAGTGCCCATTGACAGAAACTGTGAAGTGTTCGGGAGTGTGCTGCCTTCTAACTTTAAAGATTTCTATGCATTTAAAATGTATAGCTGTCAAAAATAGCATTTTTTCCATTACTCTTTGTCCTTTCAATCTTTTATTTTACAACTAGGCATCTTCTCTCCCATCTACTCTCTGTCCCACTGATAGTTAAGATTTCTGCCTGCGGTACATAAATGCAAAGTAATGGGTTACGTAGGCAGGGATGTAGGGTCCATTAGACACCAGAAAATAGTAAGTTCTATGAAAAAAGTGCAGGTCTGAAATACTCACTTTCAATAACCTAACTGCCCCATCAAAGTCCTAAGTCCCCCATCAATGGCCCATTTCGAACTCTAGGAATGTTGATATCTAAGCAGTTGGACAGTAAATTATTTTAATAACTACCCCAGTAGTGTCCTACAGGGGACAACACAAAATATTTGTGTGCTTTTTCCAGCACATTTACCTTTAACTTTTCTCACATTATTGCTGTAATTGCTTATAAAAAAATGTTCTAGCTATTTCCTGTGCTCTTGACAATGGATCAGTTCTAACCATCTGTACAATTTTCTATGGGTTCTGCCCAGAATAGCCTGGTGAACTGTAGTACAGAACACTGTAAGTCTTTTATTCTTGGTCTACAGTGTCTGCCTGTCTTATCTGTAGATGATGGCTAAATTTCTATCTCATACAACTGCTGAAATAGCCTTGAAATGGGAATCGCCCGTAACTGATGTAGTGATGTCTAGAAGCATTTGCAGAATCTAAATGACAAGCTGCAAACACTGTCCATCTCTAGAGCAGCACACCCAGTTCAGTTTCTTCCTGTTCCAAAAAGACCTAGTCAAACTAGTGCAGGCCAGGAAAATTACTTGTAATTCAATGGAGAATTGATTTCATTTTATGAAAAGAGACTGGAAACAATGCTATGTAAAAAGATAGACATTTAAGCTCTCCTTAGGGTCCTTTCTGGCTATACTAGCCAGACCACAGCACTCCACTTCCATGCCATAGCTGGGTCACATTTGTCCCATTTAGAGTATGGCAAGATTGATCGTGGTTTGTCTTCATGCACACACTTGTGGCTTGTTCAGCCTATGAAGACAGAAGGTGTATATATATCAGTATTTTGATTCAGATCAAGAGTGTGCTTTTGAAGCAGATCTCCTGATCTGATTGCTGCATGTTGCAGAATGGTTTTAGGCACAAGGTGGATTCCTTTCATATTAAATTAATCTGGAATTTGTAATAAAACTTCATCTGGTGAGCTCTAGCCACTAACAGTGGGTCAATCCGTGAGATCAGTCTCAACTAAGCAGAGTAGGTATAAAAACCCCAAACATTTGTGATGTTGATGTGGACTCCTCAGCAGCAAGTTTCATTCTGCAGATTTGGTCATACTATACCATGATTCTCACTAAAGTAGACATAACCAAATAACGTGTACTTACTCAGAAGCAAACTAAGAGAGCCCACACTGAGAACCATTGCCCAGCTAGATTGTTTCAAATGCTTGTTTATAATTAGCCCAAGTATTTTCATACTGCTCTAAACTAACAACAGTGATGGCAGTGAAGAAATTAGAAGGAACCGTTTGAGCGGTGAAGTTCTGGATCATTCTTTCAGCAACAAAAAGATAACACATTCTAAACAGATTTTAGCTGCATGAAATTACATGATCTGACTGCCTGTGTTAAACAGGGATGGAGAGGGATTTGTCATCCCTAAGTTTTCTCCCACTTCTGCCTACTTACAGTGTATTTTGCTACATTTATTTCAAGATGCATTAGTTAAGAACTAGAAAATGTACTTCAAACAGCCAAGAAACATGACAGGAAATATTTGATAGAGAGCTTCACCTCTTCCCCCTCTCTACAGTTGTCATTAAGGAGCCAAGATAAGGTCCCTAGCACCATGCAAGCAATGCCTGGGTCAAAAATCCCCAAAGAAACATCACACCTGACAAAAGGAAGTCAACTTTGGGAAACCCAAGAAATGTGTATTTGTTCTTAAATGAAAAAGAAAAGAGAGAGAGAGAGAGAAAAAAAGGATAATATGTGGAATATATTTGAAATATAAATAAGCATTGTCACATGTAGATGGATCTTTTTTCACAAATAATGGACTTATTATTCTTTTTTTAGCCAGGAAAGAAGCATAGGGGAGTTTCTTATGACTCCTTGAAGGTTGTTGTAAATTTTACAGACTTGTTCCCAGGGAGGTCTTGTCCTTTGTGGCTTGTCAGAATGGACTCAACTCCAGCATTTCTGCAACCACCAGGGCATAGTCCAGCTGGTACCTGTGCCCAGTCCTTCAGTCATAACAGCTCTTTACTTTTCTCATGTACATGCACTATGCTATAGCCAAAGGGAAGAGGACCCAGAGCTGTGACTAATGTCTATCAGGGACCAACCCAGTAGGAACACATCTCTTGCACTTTCTCAGGCTAAGATGGCAGGAAGTAGACTCTGGACCTTTCACTTCAAAAATTTTGTTAGATTACACTTGCTACACAATGAGTTTGGCATCTCCCAACAGGAATAGAAAAATCTCTGTGGTACACAGAATACAAGAGGGTTTGTGATTAGTATGCAGGACAAGGAATTCAGGAGCTCTGGGCTTCTCATCTGTCACTGCCTTCTTCTGCATCACTGGGAATGCCACTTAAACTTCTATGCCTCAAGACCTACATCTCCATAGGCTTGTCATGAAACCTACCTACATTACCTGATGATGGTTATAAAATTGCATCACATCCTCAAGTGGCAGGACTCTATGGGGCAAACAATCATTAGTGTGGGCTGAGAAAGAAACAAAGTAAATAGAGTTCTACTCTAAGAGTTATTTAAGGAAAGTGTGGGTGTTAAGACTAATATGTCATATTGAACAAACACACTTTTTTTGTTTTATTATTCATTTCTCACTTGGCATTCAAAGCATTGAGAGACTAATGGATTTTAACACTTGTGCATGTTTTTTCCTGTTACCGAGGATGCTGCAGTTCATAAAAGTTAGAAAAGTTTTTAATGAACAAAGTAAAAAGACTTGAACTTAGGAAATTTGATCACAAATTATTACCTTCCTAAGGGAGGACTTTGGTTTTTGCCTTACTGGCTCTGCTTGTGACAAATCTGAAACAGCATGACAACTCATTTTTCAACAAAAAAGGAACTTCAAAAATGTCAGTGTTATTGTTACTTAATTCTATACGTTTTTTTAATAATGTTGTTTTGAATGACCTTAAAGTGAATGACACTAAAGCTGATATATATCAGTAACAGTCTTAGAGAATTAAATCAAGCACCATGTGTTGGCTCTGCCTGCTTGTCTGCCCATCTCTTTTATTACCACAGCTGTTTAGTGCTTATTCATAATCAGACTGTCTGTATGATTCCAACAAGAAGTAGTAAATCAAGTATCATAATCAGATTTATCTTGAAAGTCTAGCAGCAGCCACCAAACCCTCCGAATGCTCTGCTACCTGACATTTATCCTACACATGCGAAGGTCAAAGGCTGATGTTAAGTCAAATTATGGATGTTCAGATCATGTCCAAACTGGAGTGGGTCTGGAGAGATCTGAGACTGAAACCACAATTCAGCTGGTTCCAGGATTAGTATTTTGGGACAAACCCATAGAGCATTTTACATAATGTTTAATTTTGCAGAGATATAACCTGTACAAGAAACATAATGAAGAGAGTTTAAGCCAACACACAGTTATGCAAATGTAATTGTCATTTCATATGCATTTTAAGGCAGAACCAGTCAGAACTCATGCCAACAGTGATCTTGCACCTACTACTGCAGGCTGCTTGTTTGTGCCTTTATGTCACCATTGCTCTCATCGTAAGAGTTCATATGAATGGTTTTGCCATAATTGTAGAAAGAGCAATAGGAAGACAGTGATGTGCAGCAGAAGGATGCTGGTACTCCTAAGTGACACCAGTAAATCAAGTCACAGCAAAAGTGCAGTTCATGTCTGTGGCAGAAAAATAATTGTTTTGGCAAACAACAGTAGAAAAAGGGGCAACAGGAAGGAAGTGGAACACAGGAAGAACTTCTTCACTGTCAGAGTGATGGAGCAGTGGAACAGGTTGCCCAGAGGGATTGTGGAGTCTCCTTCTATGGAGATATTCAAGATCCTAGAACTGGACTAGAAATCTTGGTAGAAATCTCATATGTGAGACAATGTCAGTTTTGTATTGTAGACGTTCTCGTAGAATTTTGGCTACTCTTCATGGTACCTGATTTGATCTGGAAAATGGGCTTCTTCTGGTTGGAATTCAACCCAAAGCTAAAACACAGGGAAAACTGAGGTCCAGAACTTGGGCAAAAAATTGCACTTGATGGGCAAAAGAACCACTATTGAGGAATTCTTTATACACGTCACATTTGATTATACCTCAGAAAAATGCCAGCTAAAATACCTGCCAGCCACTGCGTGAGTTAGATTCAAAACAATATTGTGGTCACTGGGGTACTTAAAGTAGCTATTGTTCCTCATAAGGACAAATTCAGGAAGAATATGCAAACCAGTTAAGGCTCACACAAACACTGAAAGTAAACTCTGCACATTCAGTTCCCAAAACACACACCGGGAAGCATACATTTTTCATTTTCACAGCAATGCTGAAGCTGTTCTGCTCTGGGACCCAGGTGCCAGACCCAGCTGGAGAGCAGTCATGTTCAGCATGTGGTGGGATAGAGGTCCAGCAAGGGTGTTTTCCCCTGCTGAGCCGAATACTACAGCATGTGGCTGATCGGTTTTGTGTCTGCCCCTCTATGCCACCCAGACAGACCTCTGTGTGAGCTTCTGTCCCTGTAGGTGAGCTGTCTTAAATGTCTTGTCTCATTAACATGTCTGCAATGGGCAATGAATATTGCCCCAAATGAGGCAACCCAGCCAAGGCAGAGCCAAAGAGGTATTCGTGGAGAAGCCATGACATTTCTGAAAAGTGCACATTCATTTCCCTGTTTGCCATGAGGCTGTGAAAGGGACAATGGCCACCCTAGGTGCAGCCACTACTTAGGCTGTCCCTTGAGCAGCTTTCTGCAGCTTCCACAGCCATCTTATCTCTTCTTTCTTTTTACAAAGACATTTGATATAATTGTTGTCCATGCCAGTGCATTTTTCTCCTTTTGTTAGTGACATTTGTGAAATCGTCTCAAAGGATTTTAGAGTATTCAGTCAGGATTTATGAATGGGCTTTAAAGCAGAAAACCTGCTGTTGAATATCCATGCTCAGTCACACTTTGATAACCAGTCACTTAGATGGTTAAAATATAACTTCTGTGAGCCGGGTTTCCTCCCGCTTGAGCAATTACTAAAAAAAGAGTCTGCAGACTGGGTCGTCTCACAACAGAGCCCTTCTTCCTGCCTCTCTGTACTACGGCCTCATAAATCTCTGCCCGTGACATCATAATCTGTTGCTGTGGGAATCCTGCTGGTATCACAAACAGGGGATTACAACCTCAAAGTGGGAGCAAACAGAAAGAAGAGATTGGTTCCGTGAGAAACAAAACATCCTCAGGGAAGATGGATAGATCATCCTCTCAGACCTTTTAAGATCGGGCTTATCCACGTCCTGGAAACCTGAGATCGGATTCCAGATTGCTGTGTCGTAGTAACCTCATGGACAGAGTAAAGAACCTGCCAAAGGTTAACATCCCTTGGCAGCTCCCTACAAAAAGTTGGATAAGGATGCGAGGCAGACAGGCGTATAAAACAGTTTCTTAGGCAAAACTCAGAAAAATATATTTTTTTATTAGTGTAAAACACATTCCCACCAGATAGGATAAAATAGCTATAGTAAAATACAAATTGTATTTTGTATTTTGTAAAGTATAAATTGAGCTTATGCAAAGAAAGTTCATTTCAATCTCCTGCCCATTTAATGACCTCCTTGTATTTTCATCTTTGAAGAACACACATGAGGTTTTGGCCATACCACTGTGGAGACCTATAGCGAGGTTTCCTAATGGCAACAACTGCAACAGCGTGCTTACATCTGAGCAGCTCACGGACCCAGTGGGTCACAGGCAGGTCTGAGCTGTACCACGTTCTTTGACTTGTGCCACATTAAAGGACAATGCTATAACTTAAGCAATCACTTCACAACAGCTTCAGGAAGAGGGAGAAGAGCGGCTGAGGATTTTCAGTGCGCCCACACACAACTGGATGAGACCATGAGAGTCACTGCAGCCTCAGAGCTGAGGGCAGTGCTTGCAGGAGCACTGCAGCTGGGAAAGGACACAGGGTTTGGTGCTGTCATTCAGAATCTCCATACAAGGCCCCTTTGGTGTTTATCCTTTATTACTAATCTATTCGAACAGAATACGAAGGAAGTGCAAGATCAGTAAAGGCATATGCAAATATAACTTTTTTCTTGTAGGTCATTGCCATAGAAACTATTGCTACAGGATCTAGAGAGACATGGCTGGATCACTGGGGCATAGAAATGAGGGTCTTAGGCTCTCGTGTCCAGTACCATTATTATTTATGCAGGTTTACTCCAGTTTCAGACAAATTACTTATATCCATATTTTCACTACTTGCTAAGTGGGAATAAAAACCCCAGTCCATCTCGCTGGAGTGCTAGGAGGAAGCCTCATTCTGTGTGGGCAGGAAGCTGAAGAAGGCAACCCAACTGCTTTTTGGAGTGCCTTTCAACCTCTATTACTGGCTCTGGCCTAGGTAGTCCTTGCATCCCACCATCCCAAAGACCCTGTTTGTGTCTCAGGGTAACAACTGCACGTCATCCAGCAGGTTACTCTTCACCGAGGAGTGAATCTGACTGCAGTCACTCCACAGTATTCTGTACTGTACCCTTACATTGAGTGCAGTGCCACTGCAGCACATGGAGGAAGGATGGAAGTCCCTGGAAGGGCTCTCGCCTTCACTCAGTATCAGTCTCGTGCCTCTGGGTAGGTACTGAAGAACTCCGCTCAAAATTTGTTTCTTTATAGTTGCTTCCCAAACTTTCCTGGGCAGGTGAAGATACAGGTAATGTTACAGTCTGCATTACATCTTGAGACAAGTACTGGAGTGGAGGGTGCTTGGGAAGGATGAAATTGTTGTTGAAAGCTATTTGCTGCTTGGTTTCTAGGAGACAGCATGACTCATTGCATCTTCCCCTGTAGTCTGCACCTCTCAACCATTTATCAGCTAACACACTTGATCAAGACTGATAAAAAATCTTTTAGAAAAATTATAGAGAGCTTCACTACAGAATGGGAACATTAAAGTGTAGAAATAAAATGATTGCCAAAGATAAGCCCTGTTCCACTAGCACTGAAGAATGTAGGCTCCCATTCATCCCAAGGGATTTATTAGTGGAACTCCCACCAGTGCAAGTAATAAATGCATGCATAAATCCCTTTGTATCTTGACAATTTTCCCCCAAACCTGATTTGACCAAATTTCATTGTCAGCAGTATTTCTGTGTGTGTATTTAAATTACTACCGCTGTTACTTAATTCAGCACTGTCTAAATATATCAAAATTAGAAAAGAGCCTTAATTTCAGTTGATAGGTATCATTTGCATATGCGCACCTTTATAATAACAATAAATAACCGTAGTAGAAGTAAAAACAGTAACAGGCCATAACATAATTTCAGAACCACAAAAAAGCAAACATGGATTTGGTGGAGTGATCATAAATAAGTCATAGCTGGCAATTAACACATTGCATTTCAAGCTTTGAAAGGAAAATGACACTAGTGTGATAAGGGTGTTTACTGCAGATCATTTAGAATAAAGGTGTAAACGGCATCGAAGACATTTCACAACTGTATATGCCCAGAGATTAGAATGCAGGAAGGAAGGCAGAGACATCATATATAGATTTCAAAGAAAAGTTCAGCTACTGCTGCCAATGTATAGATTAGGTCTGATAAAAACAGTGCTCTGGATGCCTTTTCTCTGACAAGCAAGAAAATGTTGTCAAACATTTGATTCATCACATGTCATCTTCACTATAGAAGAAAAGTATTCAAAGACCCAACAAAGCGCGGGAAGCAGCAAATAAAATAAAACAGAACAACTTTGCTGCTAAGCCAGAAAAAAAAAATAAAAAAGACCACTGAAAATGAGAAAATTCCTTCTTTTGCAAATGTAGGCTTCCATTTTGAGGGCCATGCGGTCAAAGACTCTATTCATGTTATATTTTAAAACGTAGACTAGAGCTGAACAATATGGGTGACATTTTCCACAGCGTGTACCTGCTTTAAAACTGTAAACTCCATTTTTAACTGGTTTTAGCATCTCTGAGTGACGTGTTTAGGATGGAGACCCAAAAAAACCATGGCTGTGCACCAGAGGACACTGTTTCAGACCAGATCTGCTCAGCCTCGGTGGAAACCACGTGAGGAGTTTTGCATAAATGAAAAAGTGAAGCCCAAAACTAAACTTCGAGGTGACTGCCTTCTGCTGCCCACTGCACCTTGTGTGCAGAGTGGCCACTCTCCTTGCATCCATGGCTCAACGCTGCTGTGCTGCTAAGCAAACTGAGCCCGAGATGGCTTCCCCTCAGCTCCAGGCTCCAAAGGGATCAGCTGTCTCTGCAGGGCAGCCTGGTGCCCCCCTGCCCCCACGCTTGGACCCGCTGCTCTCTGGCTCACAATGATGAGCTCAGCGTTCTTTCCCCAGTGTACTTTCTTTTCACCAGGAAGACCGGATACTAAAATACTTTATCCCACTGAAAACTTTTTAGCTTGCTTTCAACAGAATTTCCACACATATGCATAGAAGGTATATGCTTCACTAATTTTAAAATGTGTTAATTTAACCAGTAAAACAACTATATCAACTAACCCCTCAGCCTGCCCTCTAAATTCCAGTGCCGCTTTGCTAGTAAGTCTTAGGATTGCTTTGGATGTTTCCAATTTAAATCATTTAAAGTTAATACATGATCCACTTTTCTGAACAGTCATAGAGTCTTAGAGTCACAGAATATCCTGAGTTGAGAGGGATCCACCAGGATCATCCAGTCCAACTCCTGGCTCCACACAGGACCACCCAAAAATCAAACCGAATGTCTGAAAGCGGTGTCCTTGAACCCCGGCTCTCGGGGCTGTGCCCACTGCCCTCTGGTGCAAAACCATTCCCTGAGCCCTACCTGCCCCTCCCCTGACACAGCTCCATGCCGTTCCCTCGGGTTCTGTCGCTGCCAATCCCTGTGCATATCTCTTAAAACTATTTTTTGCTGTGGCTTGACGTATACAAAAGCAGAAAAAAAAAAGGCTGGCGGCCGAGTGAGCTGTTCTCTGCTAGCATGTGGGAGAAGCAGGTTCTCTTCCAACCCTCTTGTTCCCCAGGCTGTCATGGGCTCCGAGTGCAGCAGAGATAGCAGCAGCAGCTTCTCCAGCTGATTAACCAGAGACAGTGACAGACTTTAGCAGGAGTGCTACCCGGCACTCCAGAGCCAGAAGAATAGTTGCCTCAAAATAGAAGCAGATGGGTCTGTGCAAAATGATGGTACTTTGGAATTCAGGAAAAAAAAAAAAAAAAAAAAAAAAAAAAAAAAAAAAAAGGATGTTAGTGGGGAGGGAAAGAGGGAATCGTGCATCTCATTTTAAAAAGACTGTGGTCATGCTGCCTCTTACTATCTGTTCCAGCAGGAAGATAAGGAGGTCAGGCTGTGCTAAAATGTAATGAGCTGTGGTAAACTATAATTTATAATATGCTGAAATCTTTAATAACAGAAGATATTTGTGAAACTACCTTGTTACAGATCATTTATATAGGAATAGTTATCCCGATAAAAAATCTAAATAGGAACAAACATTTTTCTTTCCTATTTTGGATGAGGTAAGTGGACTGTGTGAAAAATAAGCAAATGTTCATGTTCCATCTTACAAGCCAGTAAAATTGTTCCAGATCTGTGCAATTGGCAAAAGAATTATCCTCAAAGGAGCGTTCCCCATTCACTGTAGAAAAACCTAAGGATTGGTCTTTAATTTATTGGTATGATCCCCATATAGCAAATCTATACCTTAAGGGCATGATGCTGAGTTTTAGGGTTCTTTTACGCTGCTCTGAGACAGAAGTTACTTGTTTTCCCACTGTATCGTATGTGCGCTGTAGTGGCCTCCAAAAGACTGAAAATGATATTTCCAGTAGGATTCAGCTCATCTTTGGTTGCAGACCTTGAGAAGTTCAGGCTGTATTAAAAAATAACGTGGGACTGGACCCATTCTCTGACCCTGAACTAACTTTTTCACGTCCATATATCCAAACTATCACAGTCCCTAAGCAGAATAACGATACGTAATGCTCTTATGGAGAATGTATCAGGCCCGTGCTGAGCCCTGGACTGTGTGTGGGCACTGCCTGGGATGGTGCAGGGCTATCAGAGACGGTGCTCACAACTTGACCATATGGATGGTCATGCACTGGTGTGCTAAGCTGCGTGATAGCCTGGCTCAGATTAATAGTATAAAAATAGTATTGGTGTCTGTCTGCTGCCTCCGAAATGTCCTTCTCAGATAAATTAGCATTTAGAAATGCCCATTTCTTCCCATTGAGTCTAGAAGTCATCTATGGTGACTAACTCAGACCTAGACTTAACTTTCTCATGCCTGATATGAGGGCTGCTCTGAAAGTAATGCCTCCTATTTTATTATGTTGTCCCATGACATCAGAGGCAGATGTTGGTGGTATGGCAGTAGAGGTGGAACCTTCCCAACCATATTCCATTACATTTTGTTGCAGTGTGACTGATTGTAGCAGAGTGGCAGTCTGACAAAATGGTGTCTGACAAGGAAGGTGTGGAACTGAATTCCTCTGTGCAGAAAAAAATTACACCCACTGACATTCACTGACATTTGCTGAGCACTGATGGAGACTGACCAGTGGATGTGAGCACAGTGAGGTGCTGGGTGCTGTGCTTCAGCAGTGGCAGCAGTGACAGTGGGTCTCCACCGCTGGTGCAGATTTTTACAAGTGCTGTGTGCAGGCTCTTGTTCATTGGTGAAAATGCTTAGTTCATGGTGGTGAGTATGTTGAAAAATAGCATTTTGTAGCTGAGAATTTGCTCTATCTACTGGTGTTATTGTGCTCATTGTATCTATTGTAGTTTCCATGGAAATAAGTAGGAAGCATTACTTTTGGAGCAACCTACATGCATAAATGAAGAAGGAAAAAGGAGGACAGATTTCTTACTGTGTGTGCCTGGATTGAGTATCTGGTAAAGCTGAATCTTTGTGCAAAGAAATAAAGAATGAAAATAAGGCACTCTCTGCCCCATGTAGATCAATGCCGGATCAAGCACTCACTGAGCCAGGCGAGATGCTGACACCGTGCATTTCGCCTGGCCGCTCTGTAAGCAATATGAACAGTAACATATACTGTATCATTTTAAATTGCTTCAGCATTGTAATGCTGATTTTAGACTTGGCTTGAGCCTGCTAGCTACCATGGAGCAGAGAATATTTACTCTCATCTTAGAAGATTTTACCTGGCGAGACAAAGCGAGCTGCAGTCAATACCATTAGGGTGAGCAAGGCCCTTCTGCATTCCCAGCAGTCCTTCAGGGGATGGTCCCCACAGAGCTCTGGAGGATCTGAGAATCAACTGGAAAAACAGAGTAATGGGTATGTCAGTGCAGACTGATTAATCATCAGTCAAGTTAGTTTGGAGGACGCGCAGACACTTATCCTAATGTAAGGAGAGTAGGCCCCACTTACTGCCTCTGCTAGCTAAGCCTGACACAGCCTCTGTACTCAGTTAAGCCTGGCAGGGACCCAGGCAGAGATGCTGATATTCAAAGCTGCAGTTGCTGATTCTTTGAGTGTCCCTTGATGCATCTGATTAAAGCAAATGATCGATACTAAACTTTGAGAAAAACTAGTGTGAGGATGTTACAGATGACAGCCCATGAATAAATAACTCTGATAATGGCATTTGTCTTACTATAAAGCTCATTCATAATTTAGCAAGAATAATGCCCATTAAAGAACACCTAGAATGATCACTGCCAGAATGAAGAGTTAATTGGTTTCCATCTTCTGGGAACTGTCTCATAATAAGTTCAGTATGGAAAACTGGCTATGAACTCTATATGTGATTATAAAAGTATCTACTCTCCATGTTACTTCCTCCTCATTTAGTCTTTCTTCAGCACTTCCAGGATGTCTGCTTTTGCTAAATGTCCTTTAGCTTTGAAAAGAAAAAGAAAAGAGAGAAGTTCCATCTCTCATTTGGATTTGACCTAATCTCCACTGAAGTCATCAGAAACTGATTCATGTCCCAAAGTTAATACCAGGGGACTCTTAAAGTAAATATTGTTCTTTATTAAGCAAATCGGGGTTGCTGTCTGCTAAATTTAGGGGAAGAAATAACCCAGTTATGTCGGAGGAGTTCTGTACTTTAATAAGATGGACCTTGAATATTCATACTCTACAGTTATGTAACACCTATAAAATGTTTCCTGCCCCACCACCACCAAAACAGTTTGCAGATGTCTTTTAATCAGGAAATACTGTCAGTCTACGACAAGGAGAGAGCGCCAATACCAGAGCCTTGCTCTAACAAAATGCAAGTGGTTTGTATTTTCACATAAGGAGTGTGCATATGCACTGGCACATCTGCTCACGCAGTCCCACAGCCTGGAATGGATAACACTGACTTCAGGGATTAATGCCAGCCTCACTCAAATAACAAACACTTGTACTCTAGCAGTCTTTGCAGCACTAAAACAGGATACACTTCTTTGGACGTCATGTCAGAATGCAGAGTACCATCTGATCCCGCTCTCACGAGGTGATCACCTGTTTCTATTTAACATCTTCTATTTAACAAGTATAGCATAATGGTGATGGAGCCAGAGTGTTTCAAAAGTATCCTGGAACAATACTCCATGTGGAAAATTATGGTGTCCCGTAGAGTTTCACGTCTACCTCAACTATATTAAACACCACATAAAACAATCTGAATTCCAGACGTTCTCTCTAGATATTGTAAGTATTTATGAGATCAAAAAGACGCCAAGACTTTAAATCCGTGATTCTATTTAGAAACTTTGGGTTTCATGCAAGACTGAGCTTTCAGCACACTGCTCTCCTCCTCTGAATACAGCACAGCTACAGCCCCGAGTATGACCACAAATGTCACCACTGCCTCTCGCCCTGAGTCAAAATACAGAAAGGCAGGAGGGTGTGTAGGAGTGTTCTCCAGACCTCTGCTTTCAGAGCCAAATAACTCAGAGGACCGCTATTGAAATCCAGTGACTTCCTACAGATCAGCTCTTCTGATGCCTCTGCACCGAGACCCTGGCAGTGCCTCTTCTGCTTCTTGTGCCGCTGCTGGTTGGAACTTCTCTGCAATCAGAGCAGTAAGAGAAGCAGTTCTCAGACCTGAAGGAAGGCTGTTGCAGTCTCTTTACCTGCATGGGTCTGTGTGAGTGCAAAGGGCAGCATGCTGAGGTACCAGAGCAGATGGCTGTAGGAAAACAGGAGATGGGGCAGAGGGTGACATCTGTTTGTATGGGAAAGAAAAGTGCTCCTGCATTTCTTCCCTCAGGGCAGAGGTACCCCAGGACAGGAAAACACCCTGCACAACATGAGGGGAAGCAACACAGGGCAACTGCACAAATACGCAGGAACTTATTCTGGGGTAAACAGCGCAGATTGCAGCTCCTTGAGTTCAGACAGTTTCACCTCAAGCTAAGGGGCTATATTGTGTGGTCAGTTTTCTGGTCTTTTTCTCTTTTTCCCAGGATCAGATGGAGTTTTCCTGGAATAATACACATACACCTTCATGCCCTGAATTACACTTTCTTCTGTGGCTGTCCAGAGTGAATTGTGGAGAACTGAAGTACACTAATGCAGAGAGCTTGTACTGCGTGTACTACACGAGGCGTACTGGGGAGATTTTAGTCTCCAAGGATGGCAGGCCAACATACTTAATGAACAGTGTTGCTCTCTATTATTTACTGTAAGAGAAATTTGAGAGATAATTCACTAAAGAAATCTGCATAAGTAGGGTCCATTATTTCCTACAGAGAGGAACATCCCAGCCAAAGTACAACATGTTCCCCACCCTTTTATCAGTTCTCCTCAAGTAGTTGTTACCTCCTCCACCTCAGAGAGGGATGAAGGAAGAGATAATACCAAAGAAACTTTTATCAGGAAAACTGCTTCTGCTGGACTGTGACTGCTGCAACTCCTCCAAATTTCCAACTCTAAACATTTTCTGTTCGGTTTCACTCTATAAAGTATGTACTAACCCCAAACAGAATTTTGGTCTGGCAGCTCAGGAACAGAATGGCTGTACCCTGATGCCTGGTGTCTGCCAGGTGCCATGGGCAAGGCACAGACTGCCGTAGGATCAGTCCTGGAGAACTGCAGTCATGAATTACTGCTTCAGCCAACTTTGTAGTTTGCTCTGCCTCTTTCCCAACCAGCAGGGTGATCACTGCGTAAGGCTTATGTGGAAGGATTTATCCAGACTGGGGTCACCAAGGGAGAAGGAATGCTGAGTGGTTCAGAATGAGGAGGGGGACACAAGACAATCTCAGAATGCTTGAGATTGGAAGGACCTTTGGAGGTCATCTGATCCAGCTTCCCTGCTGGAGCAGGGGTACCTAGGACCAGGACAATGTCCAGGTGGCTTTTGCATATATACAAGGAAGGAGACTCCACATCTCTGGGCAACCTGCTCCATCATCTGCAGAATAAAGAAGTGCTTCTTGATGTTTAGATGGAATAGGACACGACAGGACAGGATAGGATAGTTCAGCTGGAAGGCATCTTCAAATATCATCAAGTCCAACTGCCTGATAATCTCAGGGCTAACCAAAAGTTAAAGCACATTACTGAGGGCATCATCAAATGCCTCTTGAAGACTGACAGGCATGGGGTATCTGCCACCTCTCTAGAAAGCCTGTTCCAGTGTTTGAACACCTTCAAGGTAAAAAAAAAATTGTCCAATTTCAACCTCCCTAGTGCAGGTTCGTGCCATTACCTCACATTCTATTATTGGTTACCAGTGGAACCTCCTGTGTTCCAGTTTGTGACCATTGCCTCTTGTCCTGGCACGGAGCACCACTGAAAAGGAACTGGCTCTGTGTTCTTCACAACTTCCCTTCAAGTATTTGTAAGTATGGATGAGGCCCACCTGAGCCCCCTCTTCTCCAGGCTGAACAATCCCAACTCTCTGCTTTTCCTTACAGGAGAGGTGCTCTTGTATCTCAGTCTCTTAGATTCCTGCATTTCATACAGGTGTTAGTAGACATTAGAAGTGTATAGTCCTTATTTATATATTTTGTATTACTTTACTAGAAGTTAATGACATAACATTGTAATGTCTTAAAAAATTCTAAACAATCCTGTGGCAGGAGCTGAAGTTCAATGTGACCGAAAATGGGAGGGTCCACTCTACTCTGACATTTCCAGCTGTGAAACACCACCTCTTCATTCAGACTATCTGCAGAGCGTGTGTGCACAGCCCTTCTCCCTTCCCTGTGCTGGTTTCGCTTGCTAGTCAGGGCAGAAAGCCAATTTAAGTAATGAGAGGAGGAAGGGGGAAAGAAGGATAGGTTTCTGTTGGCTCAGTGAGTTAAAACGTCCCAGGGAGGCATCTGGAAAATGACAGAGCCTGTGCAAAGGAGAAAGTAGGGCCTTAGGGCTAGGAAGAGAAGAGGGGAAGAAGGCAATGGTGTTGGGCATTTCAACAGCAGCAAACTCATTTACAGTCTCAGTTGTTCTTAGGACAGGACTCTCCTTTGTATCACCATCAAGCTAGGTAACACCTGTAAACCAAAGTGAGTGAGGGAGACTTAAATCAGACTTGAGTGTACCTTCATTCAGCAGCTCTGAGCAGCTCAGCAACACCTGGGCCGGAACATTGTGCTCAGGGGTCTCTACTGGGGTGCTCAACCTTCCAAAGTTTTTCCAACTTTTTCTCAGTTGAGTGTATGCATGTATGTCTTCTTCTTCTCTTGTTTTCATATTGTCATTTCTTATTCCGCAACTGAGAGGAGAAGTTTGGAGCTTGGATTGCTTGATATGTTTAATATAGTTGTTTTGTTTTGCTTTTTTTTTACTTTTTAAGAGCTTTTGAAATAAATTATATGACAAGTGAATAGCATAAAAATGTTCAAAAGAAAATCCTCGGAGTAGCATACTTTATGCAGAGTCAACCACATTAGGAAATCAAACAGATTTTCTAAAAAGTGTCCTTGTGACAACGGATAATCATGATCTCAGCATTCTGTAGGGCACGCGGACTGCATACTTTCCAGTTTGCTTTTCCTTTTTTTCCCCTCTCTTTTGATTGCTAACATATTGAATTATTTTATCTCCACCGTTCACACACCTTCCTCTGATTAGTCACTCGATATTTTATCTAAAGAATCATTTTACACACCTCCATGCCCAAGCTCAGTGAAAGTGGGAAGTTTCATAAATCATGTGAGAAAGCCTTTCCTTGTAAGGGTCTGACTTAATCAGTCCGGATAAGTTTTGTACACAGTCCTAAGCACCTCATTTTTTTCAACTAAGCCTTCTCAAGTCAGAAATCAGCCCCTCCACATTCCGCCTTTTAAGACGAGGATAATTACCCTCAGCTCCACAGTAGCTGGAAGCTTTAGAGCTACACTAAAACCTGAGCTGTATCTGAAGAAAAATTGAATTTTTATTCTTTTTTTCTCCCCGTTCTGTTAACATTGTTATTGCTTTGTAAATCAATAGTAACTTTTCCCAAGCAACCCATGCTTAGTCAATTAGTCTGGTTTGGGGCAGTAACAGACAGACAGTTAATGTTAGCTATCTTTGTGATGTGATCAGTTTATTAAAAAGTATTCGCCAGCCCAACGACCCCGGAGAAGCGTGGAATGGGGCAGGGCAAACAAATGGCAATCTGCCTCTCACAGACCGCAGGCGGCAGTGCTTTGCCCAGAAAGCGGCTGCCTGAGATTTCTTATCTCTTCTGGAGTTTCACGCTAAATCAAAGATCCTGACAAGAACTTCCTGTCCCCCCAGTAAGCGCCCCGCACCTAAAACCTGCTGCCAACATGCGGCCTTCAAAGGTGAGATTTGGATAACAGCTCTTTCCTTGTGCCTCTTTGCAACACAAAGCAACCTCCGACAACCTCCAGTTGTCAGACAAAAGAGAGTGCCTTAACCACACAGTCCCTTTAATTGCGGTCCGCATGTGTGTACATCAGTGACCTTTAATGGCAGGCCATTAGCACCTTTAGAAATCGCACCCTGATTGGTTTAGAGTCTGTGAGCAGAGAAGGCTTTTGGAATTTAAGGTCTCTTTAATCTAAGGGAGAGGATAATACGGTCCATTACCTGGAAACGAAAGTCTGAAGAATTTTGGATCTGCTCGTTTCACAGTGAGGGCATTTGGCCTCAAACGCCTTCCCCAGCGCTGGTCTCCAGGAAGCTACTCCTGTCAGCGCTGTCAAAACTAAACCAGTGAAGTGTGGTAAATATCAGGAAAGAGGGATATATAGAGGGATGTATATCTGGCCGCAGGACTGCCAGTGGGTCACTGACACCGTCTGCATCGGCACAACCAGTCCTCCCCTAAGCTTCATTATGTACTCTGGGCCCACTTGTTTCTCTTGCCCTTGGCTGACATTTTAGAAAGATGAAGACTCTGGGGTCCCACTTCTGTCTTTACCACTCTGCTGTAAGTCTCCCATCTAACCCTTCAGGGTGCTTTATAAGGATTTTCAAACCCAGTGCTTAGGGCAAAAGCAAAAGCTTAACAGTCCTGAGAGTATGGAAGCTGACAGGTCTATTGCACTTCAGGTAGATGCCAGAAGCCTTTGGGCAAGGACTTGGAGTAGTGTAGAGGTGGGTAAGAGATACTAATCATCATCTCTTTGCTAAAGGTGTCTCAACTACTTCCACACAGGAAGCTGGTACAGTCTGCAAAGGCATCACATCAAGTTGTACTTTGTTTCAAATTCTGCACCTGACTTGGATAAGACTGGGAGAAACAGTCTGGGGGGATCCTTGGGAGCTAGGACTCTACCAGCCAGAAGTTTTTTTTTATCATCCTGATGCTGCACATCAATTAAATATTCCTTCCTGCCAATATAAAAGCAGCTGGTGATGCTCATATGATTGTGGCCATGGGCTGCATCATGCCTGGATGTGAGAAAATGTTCCTTTGCCCTTTCTTTTCCTCCTTGTTTTATTTTCCCCTGGTCTCCTCCACATAGAGGCTGTTGGCCAAATCAGCATACAAAGCTCTCCTCCCTTATCCAGACTTGTTATCTGGCTTAGGCAGACACCCAGCTCCCTCCAGACTCCAATGTTCTCAGCTTGCGTGCCAGAAACCAGCCATGCTTCATGCACTCCTTTCTCCTCCTGACCTACCTCTGACATCCCCAGGCTGCTGGACTCCAAAACAGATTTTTCATTTTTTTCAGAATCCAATTGTTTATCATAGCAATACCCAGCAGTGTTCCTGGAGGAGCCACAAGGGTGGGAACCAGCCTTCTCACTGTGAACACTGGTGAGAGCAAACATAGGCCAGCATCTGAACACACATGTTCTGCTGACCCTTACCCTGCCGAAGACCAAATTAACTTTTTAAGGAGAGCAAAAACATGGTTAGTCACCAGTCACTGCAGATAAGCATTTGTAATCTGGTAGACCTGGGTCATGTTTGCCTGGGAGATAAACTGGAGGCTGAGGCACAGAAAGTACTGTGGCCAAGATGTGATGTTTGTGAGGATGCCTGTCCTGTCCCCAGTTCCTGAATTAGCAACATTCCTTTTCCAGCCACGCAAGAGCTCTGGTAGCACCAGTTTAACTGCTGCAGGGTAAATCTTTGCAAAGATGCCCTTCTGCCAAGCCAGCTGGGGACATGGCATTTATAATAGAAATTATCTGTAGTCCTGTACAATGAATCACTTGTACAGTGCTGTACTGACAGCTTGCCTACAGCACCACTGTCAAGGGTCCATCGTCATATATAAAACCTGTCTTCTCCTTTCCCTCCCACCATGAGTGCAGGAAGTGCTCAGCAAAGGTGAGCATTCAGACAAAAAATGTCCTGCATTTGAATACAACCTCTAAAGAACATTTCAGCCAATGTACAATGGTGTACTACAGCACTGGTGAGACCACAGCTTCTCTATGAGAGGTAGGGACAACAGCAGCCCCTGGCTGTATCACTGTTTGAAGAACTGCTTTTTCAGTGTTCATGGTCTCAGAGTTTACAGCATACAAAGAGAGTTTACCTCTCCATGCACCAACCTCTGAACAATCCCAAAGCCCACCTACTTGGAACTAGTGCTGTTATGCAATTGAGCTCATTTGTACTCACCTCTCTTTGCTCTTGAATGAGCATGTAAATTTTTCTGTACTTGCATTAAATGTTTGTTTTAACCCCCTGTTCAGTGTCTGGTTTTGTCCCCGGCTGAAATGCTTTTCTTCTGATTCAGAAGGCTAATTGTTCATTTCATCCAGCACCTACGGAAATCAACAGATGAGTTTGGCTTCCATGCAGTGGCCAGTCCGTGTGTGGTAACAGACCAAATGTACTTGGATTGCTGGCAACCAAAGGAGTTTGCCTACAGCATATACAAATTTCATGTGGGGAAAGATCAATAATTAAAAAAACTATGATCAGTTTGAGAGGTAGTAACAAAAGGAGTGCTCAAAAAGTAGAGGTGTGTGCCAAGCTCTTGATAATTTATTGACCAGCTTTTTGACATGCAAACACATTCCTTTCTTTCTTTTTTAAATGACTGCTCACCTTTTTTAGTATGAAGTATTCTGGCTTTCAGAAATCTTGTGCTGGTTGGATAGATGTTACTAACCAAACTGTGGGACTTTGGCCCCAATTGCTCTTCTTCACCATGATGTTCATCATCACTGTGAGGCACCAGGAAGAAGTTTCCTCTGCTAAACTCAGACATGTACTGTGACTCTTACCCAGGACGCACTTGTAATAGTGGATATCTGGTCATTATGTCTAGTTCATGGAAGACTGTGGTTGGGCAGCTCACCTGCAGGCATCTGCTCTGTCAGTAACTAAGGTTAACTGAGATGAACCTTCACTTGTTCGTTTGCAGTACAGTCTCTTCCAACAAATCCACCTTTATTTTCTGTATCCCAAACAGACAAGACAGAGTTTCAGTGCAAACCATCTTCATTAAATGTTTGTTTACATTCCCATCTTTGGGTAGATTGCTATCATCATCCCAGAAAAGGATGCAAATGTATGGTTAAATGACTGTTTCAGAAATCTCCTTTTAGGTCCCTTAATCTTGGAGATTTCTGATTAACCACCTTGAATAGCCAAGGAAAATATCCCACGCTGCAGTGAGAAAGGAAAGTACACGGTACTTTTGTGTACAGTATGTGGGAATCTTCAGCTTGAACAGATTTTAGCTCATAGCCAATGTTTTCAAATGGAAGCACAACTGGACAGCTGTCCATTTGCAAGACATTTCCTATTCTGGGACAAGTCTGGAAAGGATCTTAGATATTTGATTTAGGGGGTAAGTAGTGCTTTGACTAATTTGGCTATTTGAATTTGCCAGATGCAAATGCGGACATTTCGTAAAGCACCTGCTGTCTCCAGGGATATTTGTGAAAATGAGGTGCTGTCTCTCTTGAGGCTTATCTTGGCAAACAGAACTCAGAAAACCAAAGCTCAACATTGCAAAACATCTTTTATTTTTTTTACGTCTGCTTTTTTAAAATGAAAAATAAAGAAGCCTGTGAGACTAAATAGACTCTAATTAAGTTATATCAGCTGAAAGATGTAGAGAGAGAAAAAGGGGAGAAGAATATTTATAACAAGTTATTTTTGGTTTTGCCTTCACAAAACTCTTTTTCTTTCTCTCTTTGTTTACACGGCTGGGCTCAGCCTCAGCTAAAACAGCTGATTCCAATAAAGAAATACTGGCAGCTTTCAGATCTGCTTTCCCCCTTGAATGTAAGAGGAAAACAGAGAAGAGTTTGCAAACTTTTCCAAGTGGACCTGGAGGGGCTTACTTTCTAGAATTTGAATGTCTGGCAAAAGAACTCTTGCTAATTATAACATCTCAGTGCTCTCAGCTTCCCAAACCCTTTCCTGGCCTTTCCCCAGAGCAGAAAAAGGAATGTGTGAGGCTCCTATTGCCAGTTAATGGTAAACTCAGGAACCCCCATTTCTTCCCTTTCTCCAGCTGAACCCACACCTGCCTTGGACAGGTCTATCCATAACAGCTGTGAAATGCACGTTTCATCCTTGTAGCTTGGATGTGAGACCACAGCAAATTGAAAGCCTGTATCCTGCTAAGACAATTTGTCAGTCTTCATTTGTAGCAAGCTGGGTGGCAATGCCACTACTACTTAAAGGGTCAGAATGACTTTCATTTAAGATTACCTGCTCTTTTCAAGGGCCTCTTTGCACTCCCACTTGTGGGATATAGAATTCCTTCTGCAGTGAGCCATAGATCTGCCTTGAAAAGCTAAGCCCATAACAGACTGCTTGAGAATGAGTGTAAGGATGACTTGATTACCTGCTTCTTATAAGGGACACTATCTTCTTGGTGACAGCAAAGGGCAGCTGGAAGCATGCTGTATATCTTCAGACTAAACCTTTCTTTTGCCTAAGCAGACCGAGTACGAGAAAATAGCTAAATATTTTTGGCTTCTTAAATATACTCCATAACAATGCATTACTGAGGACATAATTTTTGAATCTGGCCAAACAACACATGGGGCCATTGTGAGAGCAGCATAACGGATCCTGCTATATATACGTCTCTGGAAAGCTGGGTACAGCAGGGATGCAATACAACTCTGGGAACAGACGAGCATCCCCCCAGGGACTCTGATTTGGGCTGGGACTGAGATGTACAGAGGAACAGTTACACAGCTGGCCTCGTTTCCTTTTCCTAATGTGTCTGTAGCACATCATCCAGTGCAATCCCTTGGATGTCATGCTGTACCCATATGCCAAGAGAAGCTGCAACTGCCCAGTTAGGACTGCTTTTTAATGTCTTTCATGTTCAGCAGAGAACACAACCTGACCCAGAAAGCTTATCCTGAAAAAGAGTCTATTGTTCAAGCAGAACTTTGCAATACTTTCAATAATTATTTTTTTTACTATTGTTTTCACTTAAATATTATGCCTTCTATCAATACCTTGTAGTTTCTTTCTCATTTTCTATTCTCCCTCTAAATATATTTTCTGTCCATTTATTTCTCGAGTTTTCTCTTTTTTTCTTGCTTCCTTATGAATGATTGCTTGCATATACATTTACTGAAAACGGCAAAAAAAAATCATATGAAATTAATATATATCAAATCACACTTCAGTTACTATTTCAGAGAGGAAATGGAGAAATCAAGTAAAATGGTATTACCTTCTGGGCCCTGATAATGAGTCTATGTCTTTGCATGTATTCTTCACCATTTTTTTGCCATTTTTACCTCCTGAGATGTGCTTGTAATTTGTATCGCAGGGTCCTAATACATTATTCAAACAATGAGTATCTCCTAATTTCCACTATCTCCTCTGATAACCTTGAGCCTTTTTTATCTCTAAAACGAAGCAAATCAGCCTGTTTTATTTTTATATGCTGTTTGTTGAGCCTCAGCTAAGCTCCAGATTTGAAGTACTCAGACTTACTGGAACCGCAGGTTTGAATACAAGCAGGGTAATCTTTCTAACACCCAAAAGTGAAGTCCAACAGAATCTCTCTCAAAAAAAAAAAAAAATCTTCCTGAAAAGCACCCCCAAAGTGACAAGCTTTGCACAGGCACCTTAAAGTCATGTTTTCTTAAAGACCTCCTCTTCTCAGAGAAGATGGGTAGGATCTGAAGTCAGAGTCTCTAAAGAACCATAATCTTCCACCGGCAGAATTCTTTTTTATTTGTTCCCAGAAGATTAAATGTGGGTCTGCGTAGATTTCTGCTGCATCAGTACTGCATAAAGAAAAAAGTTGTTTCTCAAGGGAGAAATTAAGCCAGTTAGTATACCGTAAATCCAAACAAGCACTCTAAACTCCACCCCAAAATCAATAAGCAATCAACATAGATCACAGGGTACCCAAAATATAATCATCTCAACATTCCTCCAGTGAACAGCTGGAGTCCTTTCCTCTGCACCAACAAAATTATTTCAACGGATTTAAGAAGCATAGTTTACATAAATCATTGTAGTGTACTTTTGCATCTGTGAATGAAGATTGCACAGTCTTGTCCACATCTAAGGGTAAGAAAGATGTTGCAGCTATTTCTAAGATAATCAAAAAATAACTGACAATCAAATCAGACTATTCACTTGTAAAATAAAAAACAAAAGGTTGATAAACACCTATAACTCAACAGGAGCAAGCATTGTTCATAATAATCCGTGTTTTTTTAATTTCTTTCAGTCTTTAGCATTGTGACCAGGTGAAAGACTGGTGGCTGTGGGGTTGATTAGCCTTGTGCTCTATAGGAAAATTCTCAAAGAAGGCCAAAGAAGAAACAGATAGCTTTAGTCTGGGGAAAAATAAATAAGTATAAAAGTAACTTTTAAAATAAAAAAGCTCAGCATAACCAGAGACAAATTAATTTTAAATTAAATTAATTAAATATTAAAACTTTTGAACATAAATTATTTTCTCATCTGCTGCATCTTTGCTTCCAGGCAACTCCATGACTGTGAAGCAGCAGCAAACTCTTCCCCTTTTTCCTGTTCCTCACCAGGCTCTGGGAAAACTGTTTTCATCACCTTTAAGGCCTGGATGGCTTCTATCAGCACCATGCTGCCAGTGTCCAGCTCCCTGTTCCTTTGACATGGTCATCCTACAGCTTCTCCGTCCCACTGTGTCCAAATATGCTCAGCTGCCTGAGGGGACGGAACCATCTCCCCTTTTCCCAGACATCACCTTACCCAGCCACTTTCATAAGGGAATATCTGTACAGTTGTGAAGATGCTAGTAAAGCAAATGCCACTCAATACAAACTCTAACTTTTATAGATCTATGTGGTGATGCCAGCCAGACTCACACCCAAGCATTAAATTGTGCCATCGTGAGCAGAGAATAGAAAAGATAAAGCAAACTTGTGTCTGTGCACTGAGGGCAAGGTCAACATGTGTTCACACCAGCACCTTCAGGAGCTTGTTTTCAAGCTGTTCAAGGGAAACAGGGCATAAAAAAAAATAGTACTTGGAGGAGAGAAACCAAGTGTCTGACATTACTCACCAGGATTTTCTCTGAGTAAAGTATAAGAGCAGACCGGTACATGTAGGTTTATAGGTATTTTAACAGTATCCCATTGATAGCCAAAGGGATATGCATAGCAGCTCTGACTTCAACCATCGGTACAGGAAAAATCATCTGCCATCTAAACAACGTCCATCCTCACATTCACTGGAAACACTGATTTGTAGATATATGAAATATGTGCATGTGAGGAGGGTATGCAGAGATGAAACCTGTAATTGTCACCTCACCATGACCCTGTCAACAAGCTTCATCACAACAGAAACCAAAGCTGGGCAGCCCACCCATGCCAGCTGATGGTCGCTTTAACAGAAACCATATTGCTACTGTTTTAAGCAAAGCTGCTGGTCTGGGCTCATGAAATAACTCTTCCATTTGCTCAGGACCTCATATCTCCTGCTAGGATTTAATAGCTGTAAAATTCATGTGTTCAGCCTCCAAGTCATGTACCAAATGTTGTCATCCTCACTACTGCACAGGCAAGGGCAAAAAAGAAGCAGGAAAAATATAGCATTTCTGTGGGGAAGATATTGCACTACCTCGACACAGACCATCTTGTTCTGAAAGCAGCCTGATCTTTCTCACAAGGATCTCATGTCAGTCATGGAGTTGAGCCAAGGTAGGATTGCCCTCCTAGATATCTGTAGCGTAAAGCAACTTGGGGATTTTTAAATCCTGTGGGCAAGAAAACTCTTCTTTACTTCTAACGTAGCAGTGATATTAGAGTTTTCAGTGCATTTTTGCTGCAGTCAGGTTGCTTTTGCTTCAGAATCCTCCAGTGCGGACTCTGTCTGTTTTCAGGGCCTCTTGAACTGCCCTAGATGACCCCAGTCAATGTGATCTCCAAGTACTGAGTCGTGGAGGGGGATATCTCAGAGCCAACCCCAGGTCTAAATCCATCATTAGAGTGCCCATGGGAGGAAAAATATCTTCCTCGGGGTTAAAACTCTAGTTTCATCTGTCTTCTAGAACAGGCCATCAAAACAGGATGTCCAGCGCTGACATGAGAGTCATGACCAAATTTCTGATTGCCAGCCTAAAGGGAAAAATACATCATTGTCCAAATCTTAGGTCAAACAAGTCAAAGAACCTTCCGAATCCAAACAACAGCTAATGCACCATCGGCTGCTGGAAAGCCCTGCGCTGAAGCAAAGCAGTGAAACAGAAAGCTCTCCAGCTCATACTCAGAGACTGAGTCCCTAACCACCTGTCAAGTCATGCCTTACCTCCTGTACTCTTGGCGTCTTGCTCTTTTCTTCCTACATATCACTCCTATGCCAGCAGAGCTGGCCACCCAACAGCTTCTGCTGTGAGTCATCACTCTGAAAAATGCGGCAAAAGATCCCCACTTCTAACAACTATTTCAAAGAGCTCCACAATGGTTTTTACAGTTGCTGGAACTTTTTCTATAGGCATGATTTTTCTTTTTTTTTTTTTGTCAGTTGCTAATCTGCAGAGAAGGTTACAAATGTGAATGTTTAAACTGCTGAAAGTTCTATTACTCATGTACGTTTTAAGTTATCACAAAGACCTGTGAGAGAGGAAAATGTCCCAAATTCTAATTGCAAAAGCAAAGATACTCACAAGGGGAGCAGTAGAGAAGACCAAGGAATTTGGCAGTGTATATATTTTGGAAACACAAATGATTTTCATGTTCTTTCAAGGATGAATAAAAAAGAAATATTAAAGAAGACAAAAAAAAAAACCCACCTTTTTACGACAACTTTAGAGGTTCCTAACCCTGATGTTTCAGTAATCAAATGCTTTATCAAGCAAAAAGAGATTTTAATTTGCTATTTCAAAAGCTCTCCAGCTGGAATTAGTCTAATCTCTAAAGGAAGATGCTGGATACATAGAACAAGAGCAGTAAAAGCTCCAGCCCAGCAGCCTTCCTCTTATCTTCACTGGTAAGAGGAAGTGAATGAGTCAGCAGATCAGAGAGGGAGAAATGGACTGTGTCACTCCAATAGTTCTAAAACACGAGCCCAGGAAAATGTCTGAGTTATTAAACAAACATTTAACATTAGTGAAGAGTTTCACTGGAAGTCAATTGAAGGATTTCAAGTTTGAAAGCATAGTACACCAGAGGCTCTTTGTATGGATCATTATTTTGGATCTTGATTTAGTAATAATGCCTAGGTCTCACACAGCATTTTCATTTGATCTGAAACTGCTTTACCAAGGAGTTCACTATATTTATTGCTATTAAACAGAAGAGAAAATAAGCTATGAGAAGGGAATCTTGTTTGACAAGATGTTTCAAGACTGCCACGTGATCTAAACTGAAAGAAAAAACACAAACAAGTTTCTATATTTGCATTTGATGGATTAGATTGCCCAGTCCTTGAGACGATAAGCATGTTAACTAATTTTGCAATGAGTTTAAATGGCAGAAAACTCTCAAATATTATGAGATTCATTTTTGAACTTTTTTTTGAAAAAAATTGTTAAAAATAAAGAAGTTCAATGCAAAGAATTAACCAAACCCAATTTAAAGTAGAATTTCAAATGTTCGCAAAGTTTTTAGATAAATATTCCATATGTCAAAGGGTTAATTCAATTCATCTTAACCTTAAATCTGATTATATAGCTGCAAGTCTCAAAACTACTCGCAAGTTTTCAAATATTCGTTATTTTCACTCAAGCTGGAATGTTCTGAAAATACAGGCCATTTTCAAAGTGCTTGGCATTTTCACTTGTAGTCATAGATATATATGTTAAATTAAAAAAATCTGTTCTCCAGTTCCATTAAAGATATTGACTAAACCATCTCAAGTCTGCTAGGGGAGTTCAATTTTTAAAACTCCTTCTATATATTTAACTTTGTTTGGGTAGAACCTATGTAATATATTTATGATGACCTGTAAATCAAAAATCATGGTAAAATGAACCCAAATAAGGGCTCTTACCATTTTCCCACAGTAAACGATGAGAGAATCTCTCTAACTGGCCAACTACAAGCACCTAAGCACCCTTGGAGGGTATAATTTTAAAGGTGGTTCACAAGGCAGACAACATTGTTAGCTTTCCTTGGTAGCCAGTGGGTAGCTGAGAAGAGACACCTGCAGTTTTCATGTTGTTCTGGATTGGTAAGAGAAGCGTAGCCCTACTATTCAGACCATGTGAATTCCATTTTCTAAGGAGCCCTGATAGTCTTCACATGTGAGAGGACCAGCCCCTGTTATACAGCCAGGGCTCAGAGGTGTAGGGTGAAATGCTTCTGTCTGCAGAGCAGATCCAAGCCAGGGAAAAGCCACCAGCTTTTCCAGGACTGTTTTTTCAAGTGCTCAATGGGGAACCTGCTACCTACAAAAATAATAGCATTTATACCTCAGCTTGCTTAAAACTTTCATCCAACGTCTAACAGTGATCACAGTAGTATGCATTGTGATGGCATTGACGTTGTGTTATCTGAGCATGGATTCCTGTCTAGTTCCACCGGCATCACACTGAGCTGTTACATTTCCTCTCAGTAATGAAAATATATAGGCCTACAGCCTCCACAGTGCTCACCAGGCAGTAAGGGCAGCTGTCAGGGGGAGAGGATGCTGCTCCCCACCCTCTGCTCCTTTATTTGCTGCTTTTGCTTGACTTTCACTGGTAAAGTCAAACCTGAGAAGTGTTGACTCATTCAGAGATTATTCCCAAATTGTCAGACTGACAGTCATCAATAAGCATGTCTGGAGAAACACTTTTAAAAAGCAGCTCCTGGACATGCAGTCACCAGTAGCTAATTCTCACACCAATGAAACAACGTGAAAGAGACTCTGGCTGCTTTGTTAGGAGTCGAATCATTCAGGCATGGCGTTCAGCTTTGGTCCAAAATGAGCTTTCTCTCATTGAATGGCTTGTTTTAGCAGGGTAAACAGTGACCACCTGCTATTCTTCGAGCTGCAACCAAATCACAAGGAGCACTTTTTTATTTTAACTAGCTTCCAACCTGAATTGCATATCCCAATGCATATTAATCAGCATATTTAGAGCTGCAGTGCTATCAAAAATGTAATATTTAAAATTTATTTTCATAAAATACAGGGTCAGAGTGAATGTTAATCTTTAACGGGATGAAAACATGTCATTTCCATGTGGGAATTAAAAGGTAGGCATAATCTATAACTGACTTATAAAGCAGACAATAAGGCAGTCAACTTTATTCGGGAATAAAATATTTGACATTATAGAGTATTTTCTCTGAATTATTAGCAGCACAGATAGAACTATGCCTCGCTTGTGAAATTATTTCCTGGCACTTGTCAAAGCTCTTTTCCACTAATTAACTAAATATCTTCGATCAGTGAGTTCTGTGTTTATTTATTAAGTAGGCCACAATACACTGTAAACCATGTTGCTAAGTTGTCTCTTATTTTAAAGAGGCAATATTTAGAAACTAGTCAAGTCTAGAACTAGGTTACATGTCTGGTACTTTTCTAGGTAATATTCAAGTTTAGTAGATATTATTCATCTCAATATTTTTATCTTAACTCTTCTGCAAACATGTGGAGGAGGCATTTCCATTCTGGACTTCAGTCTTTTCTCTCTTAGACCATCCCTCCATTTTTGTCTTCCTTACAAAACATGACACTTAAATGCTTCAGATAGTTATTTCATTGGTCAGTGTTTTTTCTGTCATTTGGTCTTTTGGCCTACATTGATGTAGCATGCACATTTTTTGACAAATAGCCATTTTTGGGTTATACACAAAGCTACTACTTAGCAAGGTACAATGGAGCTACACAGCAGAATAAGAAATTTGGGGAGCCCAGTTCTTATATAAATGAATACCTTCTTTTGTGCTCCTTTTGCACTGACAGAAATATGTGTACTTGTCTTCTTCAAATAAGGTTCAGATTCAGAAATCAGCGGGTGCCTTGGGACTACCAGTGTGACTTAGGCTGGAGAATGCGACTTTTAAAAAGGTAGTGGTAGTAACTGCATTTTCTCTGTCTCTGGGGAACATGGGATGGAAAATAAATGTGGCACTGGGCTGGGCTGAGGACCAGGGGCAGGGTCTCTGGCCCATGGGTGCCCTCAGCACCCTGGCAATATAGAAAATGACTTGTTACCAAAAAAAAAAATAGATTTAAAAATATAATTGTATTGTGAGTTGTCACTAGAACAAATATTTCTAGGCAGGACCATCACAAGAAAGGAAATGTGGCGAAAGTCCTGAATACTCAAGGGTAAGGGCCAGTGTTCTGCTCCATGCCACCATAAGAAAACAAGGAGCATCCCATTCCAGAGACTGGAGTCACAAACTAGAAGCAGTCTCACTTACTGAACTTTTTCAACCAGAATTTGGATAAATGCTTTGGGAAAATGATGAAGAGCCTTAGTACACATTAAAAAGTACACATTTTCAAGCTCGGGTTGGGTGGGCTTTCCTGTCAAGAGGAAGACCATAACTATCTCAGTAAAATGCTTACATTTTTGTCATTACATGGTATTATTAACTAATGATCAGCTTCTCTACAACTATCCCTGATTTCTTTAAATAAGCAGGATAGCTTTCCAAATTTTGAATAGGTGACCTGAAATGTTCTTTATAGCTCTATTCCTGTTTTTAAAATTATGCAAACTATCAACTAAAAGCATTTTTTTCCCACAAATCTTGTTTTCCTCAATCTTCTATTAATGTTTTTCATTGTTGTTGAATCTTATCCTGTTGCATTCAGAGAACTATCCAGAATGGCAGTATCTGGTAAAAATATATTTATAACCCATGACTACCTACCTGGAGCAAAACTTACTTTTCTGGGCACTTATTGTCTTTCACTGGCACTGAATTTTCTAATAAGATGCTAAGTTATTCTGTAGTTATTTGTGACCATGGGATCTTTTTGTAGCTCTTCAGTCAACTTCAAAAAAGACGATGCCAAAAAGTTTTATAGCATACTTAATGGTGACAGACAACATATTCGTTCCCATTTTCAGATCCAGATTGCTGGACTTACTTATGTCCCAGTACTGATCTTAAGAAGATTTTGCTAATTTATTAGGCACCTAACTCTTCTCCATTTCTCCATTGAATAAACACGTCATTTGATTCTAACCTTCTTTGATCAGTCATTAATCCATAAGAAAAACTCCTCTGTTATCCCATGAGTGCTTAATTTCTTTAGAAGAAATTTTGTCAAATGCTTTTTGAAATCTGCCCACATTATATCCTTTGGATCAGCCACATCCACAGATTCATTTATTCTTCAGTGAACTACAATAAAACTATGGTTTCCATCAAAAGTCTATTGCCAAAAATGTCATATTCCTCACAGTTTTACTTATCAAGTTTTTTTCTGTAGCTGCGGCTTTTTGTAATGTAGAAGTACTGTTTCTCAGGATCATGACTGGAGCTTTCCTTTGAAGTACGATGCCATGTTTCCATCTACTTTCTTGTGACTATAAGACAGATCAAGCAATAGTCACAAGTGTCAATTAGCAGTTCAAAAAATTATATTTTACCTCTTTTAAAATTCTTTAGAGTTCTAGCAGGTTCTATCAATGTATTATTCTTAAGAGTATCAATATATCTTAAAACTCTTTCATTGCCACATGAATCTGAAAGATTTCCTCAGACTCATTCCTTGTAAAGAGTGGCTGTGGTATAGGAACAAATCAGTCAGGCTTTCTGCAACAGTTTATACTACATTAATATTCCTATTATTCCTTAGCCTTACCTTGGAACTAGACTAGCTTTCTTATTCTGATAGCTTTGAAAAAGAAATAGCTTCTGTATCACAAAAGATTAGCTTTCCCAAATCTTTTTGGCATGTTTTTTGTGATTTTTGTTTTAATATGTCAAGGATTATGGTCCTCTCTAGTCTTCTTTACTATCATTTCAGCTTTTTGACTTTGAGCCTCTTACCAGAATTTACCCTTGTACTTGTAGTTTCTGTTTACTTTTCTCTCCTTTTCTAAAACTTAATTCCCTTTTTAAAAATTTCCTTTAAATGCCTTTTTAAGACTTCCACATCACTTAGAAACCATCTCTCTCTCTGAGTGGTATTTGAATACACCATTTGAGTAGTGATCAGTACAAATTCACCCTTTTATACTTACATATATTAGTTGTCTGCAAACAGATACACACTGGCAGAAGAGAATAAATATTTTCCCTGTTCACCATGGTCCTTAAAAAAAGAGAACAAAAAATATATACTTAAATTGCAAATTTTGCTTAGGTCATTTGAAACATATTTTCTATCTATAAAGAAGTTTAAGCAATGGATTAGATTGTCAAGGAAGGCTGCAGGAAAATAAAGCAGGTCACCAAACATGTGTGATCATTCACTACAATTTATCTGAACATAATAGAAGGGAACAGATGCCAGATGACTTCCAGTCCTGGTTCACACCCCAGTTTATTTTCTATAGCTGTACAATCCCCCAGACAATTTAATATTTAGTTTTCCACATAGTTATTGAAGACCCCTTGTGCACTGTATGGTTTTGAGACAAATGAGAAGGACATAAAGCAGTAGCCAAGCTGAATCCATCTCAGGGAAATTATAGGACTAGTGTGTGCTAAGTGAGCAGATCCAAGAGAAAGGAGATCACTTAGGGCTTTTTTCCGAGCAGAGAGCACATCACCAACAGGTATATTCTTTATGTCTTCAGGTGGGGATGGAGAATTTTAAGCAAGGTTTTAATATGTTTATTGAAATGAACTAACAGGAGATGGTCTTAAAATCTCACTAAGAAAACTCAAATCTCTGAGCTGGAATTTGAGATCCAGGTCACTTTGAACATCACATGATCGTTAGCTTCAAGAGAGTGGGACCTTGCTCTTACCTAATTTTTCCATTCACCAAAGCCTGCTTAAATAATCGAGTTTTTATTTCTTTCTCTATAATTTATAGCTTGATCGTTCACGTGTGATAAAACTCTAGAATTAATATAACTAACAGATATAATGAATTCTCTGATTAATAGATCCTTATATCTCTAGCAATATTTAGCAGGCAGCAAATAATATACTGCTTTTTAATTAGCACCTACAGACAGAGATTTTTTTTTCACTTAAGATTATTACAGTTATTATTCATATCATTTTTAGGTTGGAAAGTTCAAAAACTTTAGCAACCATGTTTTGCAGGAACTGTAAAATTTCCAGAAAATGTCCCCGATTTTTTTCTGGTTCCTCTACTGCCTTTTCTCTCATATATCTCTCTTTCAAGGGAGATTGTCCTCATTCCACAAAAAATTCTATACTCTACCTTTGAGCACTAATCTGTCCCCTTTTTTCATATCTTTGACTTCGCCTGTGACCTGGCAACCAGCTGTGTCTATTAGCGTAATTCTAAATTCTGGAAGTATTTTGAATCATGTGGCCTCTTCTAGTCTCTTCCTATCCTCTTTTATATCTTCCCTTTTACCCTTAACCTCACATTCCTTCAAACAAATCCCGTTGAGCTTCCTGCTTTTTTCCCATCAAACTATCTGTACAACAGTAACAGATGATGCAAGGTCTGCATAATACTTTTAACCTGAGAAATTTTTGCCCTAGAACATTTAGTGCAAATGACATTGGACATCAGCAACAAGCTTAGAGATTATTCCCTTTTTTGCTGAAGTCCTTCAACAGAGATGTGGAATATCAAGAGGAGTATCTGGGGCAGAGGGTAAGACTATGGTGGGAGATGGAGTCAGAAAATGACTCTCATCAGGCCAGTTATAGAAGCCAGAGGTTATTATTTCTATTTTAACTTACACATATGATTCTGTTTTCAAACTAATTTGTCCCTCCCTAATTAATACTAAGAAATAGTCATAAGCAACATTAGCATGCCACCACTTAAGATAATGTTAGTATCCCTTTAATACACATCTATAAAGATTCACTGTAGGCCAGAGGTGCTTAGCCTTTTGTGTGAAAAATACAACATTTGCAACTCTGACAGACTGAGGGTTGAGCTCAATTTGCATAAACATTTAAATAAATTTGCATAGCACAATTCTGTAAATAAGTAGTAAAATCCAATACTTGTTCTTAATGCTTAGCTGAAAATCATAAATGATGTTTGCATTTAGTGACAACTAAGTCTTACTAATTCTTACTAATTCTTAGTAAGAATTAAATGCAAAGTTAAGATACCTACTAATTTTATTTACTGTTTTTTTTTTTTGCTGAATACTTGATTTAAAATGAATTCTGGCAAATCTGAGGATGATTCCATGAGGAACATACATAATTCCATCTCAGATAAAATCATTTGTGGCTTAAAATGGGCTAAAATTTGTTTATGTTGTTACAGGTTGAAGGATTTTCAATACTGTTCACCAGTTCTGTGCAAAGCTCTTCTTTAAGTGACATTACCTCCCAGAAAACTATGGAAAGCAAAAAAAAAAAACCAACAGCAACAACAAGGAACCCACAGCCCAAAGGCATGAAAAGAATGAAATAAGTTGTCTTTTAGCTTATTATTCCTTTTTCTTTTTCCCTCTCTCACCTTCTTCCACCTTTTTCATTCTCAGTCCTGTATTTGAGGCAGCTCTAAGACAATCATTGCAACTTCAGAATGAGAACATATTGACATTCCTGGTAACTCCATGAATAGTGAGAAAACGGATTCTCAGAAAAGCAAAGTTCATTCTAATAGCCTTTAGTGAGAGCAGTCAGGACCATGTCCTAAGAGAGGAACATTTTGCATGCTACAGGGAAAGGCCACGTTCCAGAATGTGACCAAGAAACATATTTGGTCAAGATACAGACTCATTATGCTCAGTAATCAGAAGGCGGTGCTTGCTATAGCACAGATAGTCCTCCCAGATACGTCTGTCTCCACAACATTTAGGGGTGGATCACTCATACTCTTCCTCAAAAGTAGGGATGTGACCAGTTTCCCCATGGAAGAGATCTTCTTATCCCTTCCCACATGTGTTTTTCATGGCGGTAGAAAAGCACTGAGTCTTCAAGCTTCGTGATCTTAAAATTCCTTTGCTTTGCCTTACACCCAGTTGTAAGGTACAGCTGTATATTTACTCCCGTGTAGGTACATATATCTGTAGATTCAGCACAATATATCTGTACAGTGCTGCCAAGATTCTCATAACAACAGTACTGTTTTATCTGTCTCAGATAGCCTATGAATATAGTCATGGCCTTTATTGTCTTTAGCTGATAAATTACCTCTTCCATAAATACTGTTTTCATTACATTAAGAATCCAAGTCTTAATCCATAACATTGACACTGTTATACAGAGGAGAGCTATTTCACTCTTAGGAAGCAATGAAGTTAGTTATTTTGTTGGTGGGACTAATTAATTTTTTGTTATATTTCTGTTGCAACCTAGGCATCTTGAGTGAAATATAATTACTAGCGCCAGTTAGATCTGTCTAATATTCTTTAAGGACAGTTGAGGGCATTCAGAGCTTGAGAGTTTCATTTATTTTGTTTTGTGTAGATAAAAATCTAACATATATAAAAATTTAAGCTCTTTTCTCAGTGTAAATCTAGACCAATTCTACTGAAGACAAGAAAGTGAGTCAAATTTGCACAAGTACATTAAAGGCAAATTCAGACCACATAATGTTTTTATTCCTATTCTCAGTGCCATACTACGAACTTGAAAAAGATAAATGGGTCTCTGTTTTCTTTAGTAATAGTTGACAGCATCTTCAGTAAGCACATGCATGCCACAAGCATTTCTGCACTTCAGGTAAGAGGATGGTTATATCAGCACTGGAACTTGAAATTTCCACAGTGTGCTAACTTATCTTCCTAAAATATTACACCATTTCAATACTCACCAGAGTTGTCAGGGGAGAAGTTATAATTCTTCAAGAATTTTGTTAGCATTTATTGAGATTTTTAATGTGCATTTTGGCAGATACAGGAACTGGTCAAACCCACATATACCTTGTCTTTCCGGGTATAAATTTTGTCCAAGGGGCATTTGAGGACTGTGCACATAATCAGATTGTACACAAGATTTCCTAGAGTCCAGCAGTCAAGATAGAGTAGAAGCAGAGCAGTCTGGAAATGCTGGCTATGTTCACAGCAGTGTGGAGATAAAAGAGGGCAGCCCATATACTTTGAAGAATGGGCCATCCAGGTAACATGGCACCTCTTGCAAATATACGGACTGGGTGTGGGAGCACATGAGCATACATCACACAAATCAGCTGTTTCCAGGCTCCGCGAGGGCCCAGTCCTTACCTGTAGGTCCCTTGCCAAGCAGACAAAGCATTGGATTCTCATCTCAGCAGGATCTGATCCCCTGTTTCTAATACAAAGATCAGGCAGTTTCCACTGGAGATACAACCATATGTGTCTGAATTCACAGAGCCCATTGCACAGGATGTGGAAGACTGTTCCCTGCCTTTCTCAGCCTGAGATGGTTCAGGCTATTTCTCACGTCCCAGAAAGGTTTCCTAATCATAAAACCAGCAATGAGGAGCCTTTGAGCTTCTTGATGCAGCAGCCATGCTGTAGCTTTATCAAAGCAAGCACACATCTGTTTCCATGAAAGCAACCACTATGATGAGACTGTTCAGCACAGCTTGACAAGGTGCCTAGATTTTAAGATTTAGATTTACAAATGCCTTCTCCAGATTTTGCTGCTTCTCAGTGACCTGGGTACTTACATAGTCTCCTAGGTCACTGGGGTCCCTGGATATCACCAGGCATCCAGTTCCCTGCTCCACATTCTGTGGCTGCTTGCGTGCATGTGTCAATCTCTTATGTCTGCATAACTTGCCCTGTTCTGATGAGCAAGATGGGGTCTGGTATTGAATATGCATCAGGGACACATGGATCTGAGCCCATGGCAACCTTCACAGGACTCCTGTGGTGCAGACAGAGAGGCTGTCAGACTGACACAGCCGAGTGCCTTGTGTATTATCATCTGTCTCTTCTAGCCTCCAGCTGCCTCTGTTACCAATGGTGTTGCCCACTGAGGCTCAGATTTGTGACCGACTTCCCCTGCCCCACCCTACCTTAGTCTTCAGAGCTGTATTTATATAGTCAGTTTAGTAAAACTGCATTAAAAAGCACCATTGCACCTCACACTTTCACCATTCCTTTATGTCTGCAATAGTTTAACCAGGGTCATAACATTTTTAAAATTACTTACAGCAAATGTGGTAAGTGCTTAAACAATAGACTCCATCCATTCCAGAGAAGCTGTTTTATTCTACTAAGTCAATTATCGGTGGTTTCAAAAGTCCCTAAATAAGTAGTTGTCTGACAGATCATAATAATGGCTCCTTCTGTTGCTCTATGCCAACTCATATACTGATGCAGAATAATTTGTCTTACTCTTTTGTTTAGGATTTGAAAAACAATCATGTTGACAGAAAACGGAAGAAAAAATGTGTTTATAGGAATAATGGAGTAACAAAACAAAAGCAATTCTGGGAAAAATAAACTTTCTACTCTAAATATTGCTGGGACCTTTTAGCAGTGTATTTTGCTATATGAGCAATGGATTTACCAGAGCTCTCCATTCTCTGGCAATCACATTAGTGTGCCTCAGTTGCACTGGCTGAAATAATCCACCCCTTACCCCCACAGATTGATATTCACTGCCAACCCTTCTCATAATGGATGCTGAGCCTTGGGGAAACCACCTGGTTGCCTGTGTTGTAAAGGAAAAAACTCACCTCTTGGACCTATTTTTTGACAAAAGCATCAAGGCAAGATTTAACAATGTCGAAAAATAACATAGAAATAAAAATAGGAAAAAATAAAAATAAGTAAAAATAAAAATAAAAATGTTGGTTTATGAATGGGCTCCCTTCAGGTGTGCTGTATTCTTTTCCTTCCCATAACTTCTTCAGGGACTGAGTTACACTGAGTGTTCACAGAGACCAGACTTCAGGTGAGGGGTACCAGTGTCTGCAGTGTCTGCTTGTGTGAGGTTTGCCGTGAACAATTGTTGTCCATTCTAGGAGAGAAAGCAATACAACTTGATCAGTGGTGATTATTCAAACCACACAGCATACACACTAAGAAAACCCTGTATGGTCATTTGCCAGACATTCCTTGGGCAACACATGGAAAGCCACGGGGCCCTCGATGATGTGGTGGGCACTGGACAGGCAGACACTGAGATAGCAGTGAGCAGAGCTGTCAGCAGCGTCAGGGATCAGGTCATAGGGAGGGGAACCAAGCAGAGCTGACGCTGGAGCAATGTGCTCTTCTAGCACATGACAGCAGTAAGCTGAGCAGATTGAAGTCTGAAGTATTTTCACATGCTGTCCCAGATACAGCAAATTTCACTATTAACAGCCAGAGGAGCAGATTACACAGACAGCCAGGGACAAATCTTAAGCTGGGAAGAAAGTGCTGTTTCCTATTTATAGCAAGAAGAAATAGGAGGGTGGTTTCTTCCATTGGCTATCAACAGCATCAAAGAAGAGAAAATCAATCATTTAATGAACCAAGGAACGTTCTCTGTTTGGGCATCATGTCAGTTTGAGCCACAGCATCTATTGTCAATACCTGCAGTCTGAAAACCCTGTGGTAGGACTGGTGCAAAAAGACAGGTCCCTTTGGGCAATTAACAGAGTGCTTCCGCATACTGTTTGTAAAGACAACCGCTATATTCCTCTTCATCCTTGAGTACCTGCTAATGCTGTAAACTTACAAAGGATATAGCAGCTATTAGAAAGGAAATTATAAAATAAACCGAGATGGACGCGTAGACACGCCTTCCTAATCCACGTTAGGCTTTCGAGCAGAACAATAAAAGATCACTGCAAAGTGTACTAAAGAATCCTCAAAAAATGATTTAATCTGTCTTCACCTATGGTTTTGTCTAAGTAACGGAAAGCAGTCAAAATTTTTCCTAGTGTTTCTGTTCTGTGTATGCTGTTTGCCATTTGCCTTCACACCATAAAACATTTTCAGAAGAGCCCATCTCTCACTGTGCATGATTTATATTCCCAATATCCCATGCTTGGTTAATTTCCAAACATGCCTAGCAGCTCCTGGATCAATTTGTGGAGAAGTTCTTGAAAAACCGCACACTTACGCGTTTGCTTTCTTTGTCTTCAGAAATTTACCCTTTCTGTGTATGTTGTGAGAGGGGAAAAATGAAGGAAATAATCTATCTCCTTCATTAGAATTCAAAAACAAAGTTTCTTTGACGTGTTGCTCATTACTTTTATAAATAGCCTCAAAACAGTGCACACTTTATCCACAATTTACCACATCACTGTGGTTTTTTCCTCATACTTTTTTTTCCTACAAACTGCAGATAAGGAGTCACTCACATGTGGCATAAAGCTCTTTTTAAAAAAATTAGTCATGGTGAGTAATACTTGGAATCTTTCAAACTTCTGGCTGTTCAGCCACGAGATGGTTGAGATGCAGAATCCAAAATTGATCAGAAATATCAAAAACCTTTTGTCAGACTGAGAAAACCAAAGGAGTGTGAAGTTGTATTAACTCAGGCATGGCAAGATGGGAAATAGAGGCATTCCCCAAATGAGAAGTTACAAAAGGTTTAGCCAACAGTACTCGATGAGCATTACTTTTTCTTAACGCAAAATTATCTACAATAGTTTGGAATATTGCCTACACTTACCTTTCAGGGCATAAAAAGGGGACATTATGCATTATTACTGTTGTCATTTTAAATACATTTGACCGCAGGCTATTGAAGCAGATTATAAGGCTTTTTTTTTTTAGCATGAACAGGTTTCCCATGCATAACAGCTAATGACCAAAAATGCAGGAAAAAAAGAAAAAGAAAAAGGAATAGGCCAATAATAAGCTGTTTGTCGGTTTTCATACTGTAATGGAAATGCACTTCCACTACCTCTCTAAAATCGTATTAAGGAGGAGTATTTTCATCCACTTGGATGCGGCAATGCAAGCAACCTTCAAGTGAAAGGCTGTGCCAATGACCTCCACATAGACCTCAAAAAATTGCCGTCTGGAAAGATACGTCAAATTTATGTGCCCACACAGATAATCAGTCTGAAATATCCCTCTCTTCTTGTTTTTTGTTTTTGTTTTTGTTTTTGTTTTCTGAGAGGACTTGCAAGCCACAGTGAGTTGTACACACTCTACAAGAGCCATTACGCATTGGTAACAAAGACGGGGTAGCACCTCAGTTGCCCTCTTCTCTCTGAAAATTTCGAGAAGACTCATAACAGTTTTTACTCTGAGATGAAAAATGCTTCCTGGGAGGCAACTTGAACCACTAGCAGGAGACCAGAAGACTTTCTGAGTTTCCTAGAGGCTTTTCCATTCAGTCATTGGGATGTCTTTCATGAAAAGGTGCTGAAATCCTCAGAGAGTTATGTCTCATGAAACTGATCTTATGTCAGAGGAGATAACTACAAAAACATCAGAAGAAAACTGCAGATTTTTGTCTTCTGTGCCTCACAGGAAGCCCCCCAAGATACAGTTCTGGTAGTGCTCCCTGGATTTCCCTCTCTGGAACCCCTTTGTACCTTGCTTGGCAGCTTCTTTCTGCATTCTGCACAGCCCTTCCAAGTCCACCTCCTCTTTAATCTTCTGCTCATTGCTTCTCCTATTGCTTCCACAATTATATCACTATTTCTGAATCTGCTTTCAGGATTTCACGTTTCACTCTAACCTTTTTTTCCCTCCACTTCTCCCTTTTTTTCAAGGCATTTTTGTGACTCATCTTTTCCAGCACTCTCACCTATCCAAAGCTCTCCTTTTATTTGCATGGCTCTTTCTTCTTTGGTCTACATCCATCTCTCAGCTCCTCATTAGGTCCAGTATTTTAAGAGCATGAACCCTCTTCCATCTGTACCGTTCACCTCTTTTTCTTGTCTCTCCCTCCTTGTGCTGCTCTGCATACATCACTGGCCAGCTGCAGAAAGGTTAAATGGCTGTTCACTTGCTTGCCTGGGGGCAGAATTTATTAGATGCTGAACTTCAGAAGGTTTGATTCCCTCAAGATAGTTCGGGCCACATTCTCAAGAAATGGATTTTATGGTCCTGACTACACACAAGCAGTGTTCAGGCAGGCAGTGTAGGAGGAACACGGACTGTCCCTCACCCCCACAGGTGGGTGCATGCAGTGCAAAGCAAAGGGATTACCCTCTCTAACTTCCCATTTCCACTAATGTTATATCAGTGAGAGTACAGGTTTCTCTCCTTTAACAACTGTCCATACTGTTCATGAAACTGTACCCTCCCCATTCACAGGGTAACCTAAGCAGCATCTTTTCTTTCCTGCAACTTTCTTCATTCTGCTGGCAGGCAGTGCTGTAAATACCTACCTAACCCCATCAAATCTTAATATTTTTGTATGAAAACCAGTATTTTGAGTTCCTGTGGCTAAAGCTCTGTTAACTGAACTCCATTATCTGTACTGCATCCTACCAGGAAGGATGGAGAAAAACATGACCTCAAACTAATGTTCAAATTTAGATTAATATTTCCCCAAGCACTATTTCCATTAGTGCTAATAAAGGAATGCATACATCATAAATTGTCCTTTTAGACTGTGACAATTCTAAATATAGTGCCAGTGTTAATTAAGCAAGAGAAAATTAGGCAGTGCAAAAGGTTTGGGGAGAAGGCAGTGGAAGGGGAGAGCTGGATCATCAGTCTGAGGACTTTGGGTGATAGTAACTTAGTCCACAGTCAGGAGAATAGATGTGAATATTCCAGTACTTTTCATAATATGTACCATTTTAGAGCAGCACATTATTTTTAATTATTTAGTTTCTGCATGAGTAAGGAATAATCTCAATTCACCCTTCTCCTGGTCTTTTCTGTGTTGACAGAAGGAGTTCATTTGTTGCTCTGACATACATACTAATTGCTATACTGATATGTACATACTGCACATCTTACTGACTACTGTATGAGAGAGACTTTGGCAAGGTTAATAAATGTCAAAAATATTACACAAACATTTTCTTCTCTTTTCTTTCACATAATAGAAAAGTCTGTATAATAAACCCCAAATCAGTATAAGGTCACAATGTGTTTGGCTTTAAAACAGAAGTTAGGGTAAGTAATTACAAAGAGTCCACTGTGTTCCTTATTTAGTTGCATATAACACAGAACAGAAGAGGATGATTAATAATCATGTTCTACACTGAAAGAGTGTAATTTATAATAGTTTATGTAAATACAGCAGCGGTATTAGTTGTTCATTTACCATCACCATGTTAGCACGTGTGGGAATTCTAGCATTTTCAGAAAGCAACAAAGCCAAGATCCTCACAGGAGTTTGTGCTTAAACACCTTTGAGATTGTGGGCCCAAGGTATTAAAATAGCTTAGCATTATTGAATGTTTAGTTAAAATTAGACAGAATACTGGCATACGTAGCAATGTTTGCTAAGAAGTCTGGGTTATACTGAGCTGTGTTGGCACTGAAGGAAGATGGGAGAGAATTAAATGATTTTACAAGATCACTGAACTAAAAAAAGAGCAAAATAAATAAAAATTAATCATCAGCATAACATAAATTGCACTTTAAAATTGAAAATAACTCAGAATCCAGTACAGAATGTTCTTGAAATTAATTAATTTATTTCAAAATTGCTATTTAAATTATGACTATAGGGTTTTATTAATCTGTATGATCTATGAGAAGCCTGGGAAAAAGAAATGAGCTCCCTCCAGCTTTGTCTGTAGCCCATGGTGCACCCTCCTGGAACTACTGAATTGGTTTCTATCTGCAGCCTTTGATCAACAATGAAAGTATCAGTAGTGTTGCTCTCTCATGTTTCTAATAGTAAGCTAGGTCACAAATTTAGAGCACACCGGATGCATCCCTCACCTCACTCTTGGATGCTATTGTCACACGCAGGTCCACTGAGGCTAGAAGGATTTGAGCTCTGAAATATCTTAGTGAACCCAGCAGTTAGTGAGCACTACTTACAAGGTAACATTTCCCTTTTCAGGGAGGAAAAAACTTCCCTCATCTTGTGTGTCCTCACGAAGACTTGGTGCTAAATTGACAGTTTTCTATGATTTCCATCCAGTAATATACATCAAGGGTTTTTTTTGTTTGTTTTTTGAAAGAGGATGATCAGATCCTGGGTTGTAATATGTTTTAAATTAATTATATACCTTACTGGTATTCATATAGATTCATGTTCAGGAAAAATAACAGATTTAAATCTAGTGTTTGATACCATAATAAACTTTTAAACATCATACATAAATGGTGCACTAAAGAGGGTTGCTTTCTTTCATGAAAAGCCCTTGGAAGCTAATTGACCAGGTAATTAAAGGAAAGTGCTCATATTCCATACTACAGAGTCTGGATTGCGCATCGCCAGTGGGAGTTCTGCCATTGACTTCAGTGGGAGCGCAAAACGAGGTTGTTTTGTTCCTCATTGAGTTTGGTTAATAAGATTTGTGCTGCAGGCTCTTTTCACCAAAATTCTGGCAGGCTTCTTATAGCATTACTGGAAACTAGACTCTACACAAATTACTAAGGCCTTTTGTATTTTAATGTCTTTTTTGTAATGATATTCAGTCCTTTGGGGCAGCTGACTAAGAGGGACATTTGTCAACTTCAGTTTGTTTTTGGACAGATGAGCCAGAGCCAAAACCATAGACCTGAATAATTTGAAACTTCAGAAGAGCTTGGATCCACGTAGTAGGCTTCTACTTACAAAGGCTCAGCAGTTGCTGCCAGCATCCTTGGTGCAGTAATCCAGCAGTAAGTTTACAAAACCAGCTTTAAGTTGAAAAAAAAGGCTCCATAGCAGTGTCATGTCTTCAACACTGTCATGTAGCCATTGCCTGCAAGAGAGTACATGACAAGCACATAGTAATATTTCCCCAGCACAGCTTCCCCATCTTCCCAGGGTAGAGTATGTGAGCTGGCAGAGGAAACTGTCCTTGTTAGTAACGACTACTTCTTTCTTGAATTATCTATCACTGTTCCTGCTCCTCTTGATCCTGAGGCAAAGAGCTAGAAGGAAGTGCTTGTGAAATCCCTTCTATGTATGCATGTGAGAGAACTGGGAAGGGCAGCTCTTAAATGTGGGTCTTGAGGAAGAATGTAGAGAGGCAGAGGAATCACTGCAGGAAGAGTTTGGAAGGATATGAAGGTGTTTGGAATAACTGGGTTCTGGGACACCAATCCTAGACTTTTGCAAAAATGTAACTATATCTAGCTAGGAAATGGCTAAAGTGAAATCTGTACAGCATTCTTCCACAGATAAAGCCATAATCTCTGAATGCAATTCTGTATTTTTAGGAAAAATTACAGTGCATACATATCAAAAAGTAGTGATAGCAAGGGCAAAGAGTTTGAAATGTTGTCTGTGAAATGCCTGTGCAAAACTAATTAACTTATAGGTGGCATTTGTCCATCTCCCCATATGTGATTCACTGAGAATCACTCTGGTATTGTAGAATGCAAATACTTCGAAAAGGAATTACCCGAGGGATTGGATGTCTTTCCTTTACATTGTTTTTAAAAGGAAGAGTTTCTTGTGCAGTGTTTATTTGCTGCTAAGATACTGTTACGCTAGCATCACCATAGCCTGTTTCTCAGTCCTGTACCCCATAAATTAGATTGTTGCAAGGAGTATTAAGAATGTGAAAGCACTGCCTGACTAGAGCAGTTTTAGCTGAATAATGCTTCAAGACCTTTCTTGCAACAAGGTCCTGACTAGAAAAACATATTTACCAGGCATCCTGGCTGTAGTGAAAGATTGTAATTACTGTTCTATTTTATCAGTATTAGTAGAGAGAGTTCCTGCCCTGACATCTCCCCTCCAAGCACAAATGAAAAGTTGGGAAGCTGTAGGCACAAGTAATGAAGTACATTAATTCTCAGTACTCATTTCAAATCCAACAATCATGGAAATGATAGAAGAGCCATCACCATTGGATGACTTTCCAGCAGGCTCACTGAGATGGTTGTGTGGCCTCAGTCCAATTCTTAATGGACAAGAGTCCACATTACAAAAAGCAACACACAACTGGCAGTAATTGATACTCTTCTGGCACTCAACAGAGAAGCAAAGTATTGAATGAGCATGAAGAATGGACTAACCTTTCACCTCCCCCCTATGCCAGGTCAGGGATGAGACATCTGATAGAGCTGCATAGGAAGCTTAGGCTGCTGCTCTCTGTACCGCCCTGTTCTGTAGGCGAACAAAGGACTTCTTTCTTAACAAACATTGGGCTGACACTTTTCCTGAACTCTGAATTTATGTGAAAAATTTGGAGGCCTTGGAAGTTAGTGTTTAACCTCAAGATTCTGCCTGAAGACTACAGGCTACTGCTTCCCAAAAAGCTGCGTCTTTCTGATTGCCAGCTGCATTAAAAACTATTACATTAATTCCCTGTAATACATATGAATATATAATGTGTATGTACATGCATAGCTGGAGGAAATGTATTAGCTGTTTATATGTGGGTATACATAATAGGAGAAGTAATGCCTCTAGCTAAGATTGTCTGATGCTCATTTATAAGAACAAACTTACTCTCAATTACTTATACAGTTTGCCAAAATTTAACAGTTACAGCTTAAATTTTCCATGGTGGTTGTCTGTCTCTGACTGAATTATTTTTGGAAAGTTTTCACTAAAATAGCTCAAATAATGTCAAGAACATGGTAGTAAAAGTACATCCTTTTAGTCATATTAAAAACTCTTGCAACCATTAGACTGAGAGGCTCTACATGTCTGAGCTTTGGAGCTGGAGCTTGAAACTCCACAGTGAAATTGTCTTGATGTCAAGACTTATCTTCTGTCACTTCTGTGGAAATCTGATCCATCTGTAATCTCCTAAAAAACCTAAATTCTGACATGCTCAGGGTTCTGTTAAAATGTAAATTCTCCAAGTACTCTTTTTGCTGTAAGCAGTCTTCTTATACGACTCTGATATCTCAAACAGTGCAGACCATTCTCTACGGCAAATACTTCCACAAATACATGTATATGTTTATATAAATGTGCACCTACTCCAGGGCCCCTCATATGAACCTTCATACACATTGCATAGATCAGGCTTGATAGGCCCATACACTCATTTATCTGCAGTACTAAACTTCAGCTCATCTGAGGGTTAATGTTGACTACTTTAATTACAGTAAGGAAAACAGAAAGCACTTGCAACAAGGATTAGAAAGCACTTACAACCATGAATCAGTGTGCCTAAGTCTATTCTCAAGACTTCCTAATCTCACAGTGAACCTGTAAGATCCCAAATGCCTAGTGTCTTAAACAGGACATACCCAAAGACATCCAGAGGCTGCCCTGAGTGGCCCATATGGTTACAGCAACTAACTGCTTGGACTTGAACTTTGTTAAACCCTATGGATAGGTCAGATGTTGCTCTCAGAGTGCTGTACAAGCAAGTTCAAGGCCTTACTTAATAAAAAGGATGAGCAGTAAACATGTAGAAGGGTCATTAATTTCTGAAGGAATACAAAGTGAAAAAGTTCTTGAATTAACGTTGTCCTTCCAAAAACCTCTGTGTGAGAGAGTAAGGTAGAAATCCACACTTTTATAAGCACTAAAAATTAGAACTATAAAACAAACTGTCTCAAAAGATTCTCACTCTCTGATCATGATAAACGCGCAGAAAGAAATGTAATGATTTTGTTGGTGATAGATGTTCAAGTACTGTGTATTAAAAAAGGCTTATGGACAAAACAGATAGAACAGAGTAAGCCTAAAAAAAAAACAATGTTATATAATTCCTATTCTCTGAGCCCTCTGAATCTAGTATACTAAATAATATGAGAGCCAAATGGAATAAATAAGCTGAACACGTAATCAAAGCTCTATTTAGATGCTTCCTCACTGTAAGGAAGAACAAAGGTTATACAGACTATGTGAAATCTAGTTGTTCTTCAGTTTTAAATCCTCTTATCTGTAACAATGGTTGGAGAACCTCTCCTACGATGAAAGGTTGAGGCAGTTGGGACTGTTTAGCTTGGAGAAGAGAAGGCTCCAGGGAGACCTCATTGCGATCGTCCAGTGCTTGAAAAGAGCTTACAAGCAGGAAGAGGAATGACTTTTTACACAGATGGATAGTGATAGGACAAGGGAGAATGAATTTAAACAGGAAGAGGAGAGATTTAGGATGTTAGGAAGAAATTTTTCACTCAAAGGGTGGTGAGGCCCTGGCACAGGCTGCCCAGAGAAGCTGTGGGTGCCCCATCCCTGGAGGCGTTCAAGGCCAGGCTGGATGGGGCCCTGGGCAGCCTGACCTGCCGGGGGGGCAGCGCTGTACACAGCAGGGGCTTGGAACTAGATCTTTGATCTCCCTTACAGTTGAAGCTATTCTATGATTCTACGATTCTATGATAGGATCTCCAGCAGTCCCTTCCAAACTCAATCTTTCTATAACTGCAACACTCCATTAATATAGTTTTTGGTAGGATGGAGATACGTGTTTATTCCTTTTCCTGTCCACGTCCCCCCCCCCCACCACCCCCCCCCCCCCCAAAAAATAAAGCAATAATTATAACAAAAAATATATACAGAAACGAATGTTTTCTTACATTTCTGTGCCTTATTTCTCTTGTTATGCAAGCTAGCTCTCAGGATGTAAGCACTTTTGCACTTCGGCAGCCAAATGAATATGATGAAAGGACACCTGTAGGCATTTACTGCTGCACATCAATTATTTATTTAGTTTTCTTCTTTAGATTTTGTTTGTCAAGAAAATAAAAGAACTAGAATCAGAAAAATATTCTGCTATATAGTTTCACTAGGGAAAAATATAGAAATGAACAATGTTTTTTCACCTTGGCAAATAAGGTAAGAATGTTATCTCTGCACTCTGAAAAATAAGTCCTTTCTGGAATTAAGCTAATACATTCCCATTATGATAGTTATTATTTAGATTGCATTAAAAAAGTAAAAACAGACATTCAAACAGACTTGGCTGTGTTTTGGAGAGAAGATGCCACTCTGCCAAATAGAAAAAGAGAGCAAAGAAGTGGGGGCAAAGGAAGAAATAAATCCTGCCAAAGTGAACTCATGCAAAAGTGAAGCCAAAATGCCCAGAGATACAGATTAAATGTCCCAAATGTGTGTAAGCAAACTGCCCAAAAAAGGCTGTGTACTGAGAGTTCAGACTTGTGCTGGAAACACCAAGAAGCACACAAAGAGAAAGATTAGATATTGTTTGAAGAAAAGTATTCTGGTCTGCTCTTGTTGAATGAGCATTTGAAAGTCACACATCTTCTGAAGAGTCCACATTTTAATACAATAGGATGTTTTCAGGCTTTTTCAGTAACTGAAAATCAGCCATTTAGTAAGTCCACGAGATGAGAGTTAGAGTACCACAAAATTTGCTTCCTTTTAGCTGTTCACTGTTTGGTATTTTTTGGTTTGATATCTGTAATGGCCATTCTGAAAAATGGAATCATTCGGATAATTCGTTATTGGCTCCTGACTTTAATGAAAAAATTGCAGAAGAAAGTTCTTATCTTAAATATAGCTGCTGACTTCCGATATCTCATTTTTCTCTCACAATAATCCCAGTGTTCAAAGTGGGTATTGTATTTATCATCTTTGTATGGAGCTGGGTTTCACTTCACTTTTCTTTATGGTCTTATCACATCGTTTACAAACACTTCATCTCTGTAACTGAAAATAAATGAAATCCTAGGCTTTCGATGAAATGCCATGATGAAATGGATGGTCCAAAAATCTATATTTAGATGACTGACTCCTGTTTATAGAAGACATGATAAATGTTTCATGCACATAAACTGAAGGATGATGGATTTAATGATCTTACCCTAACGGGGAAATGTTATTTTGGAATAATTAAGTGTTCAGTCATTTGCAAGTCTAAATAGTCTGTTGTTAGATTGTGATTTTGTCTGTCAACAAACCATTCCATTCTGTGAGAGTTATTTATCATTAAAACAATTGATGCAAAGGAAACAAACCAACAGTATGTGTTGTTAACAATACATTTTGTGAGACCTTATTTTGGATCCATATTTCAGAGATTGTTAATTGATGAATGTTTCTGTCTTACATAAGAAATAATATGAGAGGAACTATTGAAGAATTGGAGATAAGGATTGGAGATAACTTTCTCACATGAAGTGTGACATGCAAACTGTGTTCATTGTCCCTCCTCAAGATATTTTCAAAGTTAAAATATCTCGATTTAAGGCTCACATGTGCAAGCACTTACATGGGAATGTAGTGCCCATTTTCCAGCTATTGCTCCAAAAGGGTGCAAAGTTTCAAAATCTGCAAATTCTGACTTGTGCCTGCTGGCTCTTTTAGCTGCCTTGAACACCCCAGATTGTACCTTAAAAGGACACTGAAATTTAGAGATGTTAATCTTGACATGAGGAATACCTAAACAGGAAGTACAGAATGCCTATGCTGCTTTACACTTTTTAATGTAATATCAGCATCAACAACTGCAATCAAGACAACTACAGTAGCCGTATTTCCTCTGTTGTGCACACACAATTTTATAGGCTCTGTGTACAGAAATTAATACCTGAGTGCCTTTTTCTCAATGTGTAATAGCAAAACGAATAATAAGGAATATAAATGGTTGGAAAGTAATATGAAAAGGGGAATCATTTTGACAAAAATATTCTGTGGCTAAGCATATAGTTGAGTGAAAATAATGTGTGATATTTAATATCTAAATGATCATCATACCGTGGGAACATACATGCAAAAGATGAATTTTCATCACAAAAACTGTTTCCCAGATTGTATGGTTTTTATACCCGATAGATCACTCCATATATCTTCTTATCTCCTGATTCTAATAGCCAGCTACTTTTTACCACTAGATTCCAAACCAGTTTTAAAAGCATTTGCTATCTTTTCTTCATGGTATAGATTAAGGACTGAAGCATATAAAAATGAGATGACTTGACCAGGATCACTGATATAGCAAAATCTAGGGCCTTGATCTCCTACGTTGCTACTCTGTGCTCTGGTCAGCGGTAGTTGTGAGAGATGTCTTGTCACACTAGTTTCTATAGTCCAGTGGATACAGAGGCTTTTTGTCTCTGCTTTCAGAGACACTGAAACTAGGCCATTTAATTACATTTGCTAAGAATCTCTGCTCTATGCATTCATAGATCCGTAAGACTTGTGAGACCTACTAGTTAAGTAGAAAGCATGTACGGTTGTGGAAGATGTGAGACACATATATCCAATCATCAGTGACTTGTCCTGTACTGTGGGAAAAAGAGAAGTACTGAAATTATTCCGGTAGCTTTGGAGTTGGAATCAATGGTCCACATCTTGACAAAACTGGCTGATATGTTGTGGCATATACATTTAAGTCTGAAAACTCTTTAGAGATTCTTCTAACACTTTTCCCCATGAGAGAGTCTTCTGTGTCAGTGCTTTCCAGGTCATTTTTGTAATCTTGGGTGTAGACGGTAAAGAATGCCTTCAGCAGACCCTTGAGAAAAGGAAGGGAAGGCAAGCGAAAATTAGTCCACTCCAAGAGAACTCTGAAGAGTAGCTCATTGGAGAGTTTTTTCTTTATTTGAGACTGACGATTCTTGCTGCAGTAAACCTTTATGGCTTTTTTTTTTTAATATGTGTGTATATTTAAGGACTTTCTCTTAGTTCTGAAATATTCTAAAGCTAGATATTACTCACAGGTCTTGATTTAATAAACATTTTTGTTTTTACATTTGATTTCTTAAAGAGCATTTTTTTCATTAAATTGTTTGAATTCTTCCACAAATTTATGAATGTATATAATGTTAGCAATTACTTGGTTGCACTGTACTGAGCAGACAAACACAGTGAAGCGTCAACACTGTTTTCCGTACATAATTTCATTATAATATAATTCCCCATTTATCTCTTTTGCCGTAATTTCTGTTCCTCATTAATAGCAATGCTTTATTTGTGGAAATAATCCATTCAGTTCTATGCTCCATAGCCTAATTACCTAACAACGTCAAACTTTGTTCCTCTATGAGCAGATTTTCCCGGGAGCCTGAATTTCAACTCCATAAAGCCAGTGCAGTTCTATAGAAATGAAACATGTGTGGGGGGACATTACCCTGAACTCAGAGCCATTATCCAGAAAGTAAAGTCAGTAAGGGCAGTTGCTCCATTTGACAGCAGGCAGTGTTCCTTAACAGCAATAGCATAGGACAAAAAAAAAAAACATTTTTTGTCAACTTTTGATATGCCCCTTCAGCCCACCCAGGCTGTGCTGAGGGGACTCTCTGGACACACACAGGGATCTGTGAGGGATCTGATTGTTGTTAGGGAATTCCTTGACATCCTGGATCATCCCAGAATAAGGGACTTGGTGCCAACAGTCTAGCCAACACAAGAAATTGCTACTTGCAAGGGAGAAGTCATTTCCATTCTCTCAAGGAAGAAGTAGTGAAGTACTACTATTTCACTCGTTGCTAGTACCCCACGACCAATTGCAACTCAGTTAAACTAGATGAGGCCCAGGACAATCCTGATGACATCGGTCTGCTCAGACATGAGCCTGCAAGTATCGATAAAAAAATAACCTTGAATTCCATTAGTCACAGAAATTAAGGGGCTGAAATGCTCATGTTCTTGCAGATTTAGACCTTGTCTTGGTAGTTTCCTCTAAACACTGGACAAAAAATTAGGTCTGGAGGAATTATTTCAATATTAATTCTACTTTTTTACATTTCTAAAAGAGTGAACAGCTTAACAACAAACCCATTAAAATTATTTTCATGGCACTCGGTGAATAGTTTGAATATATTAAGTCAAAGTTTTAGTAGAATATGTTCATACGGTTTCAAGATTAGCAATTTATTAGAGAATCTTTACCAAATTTGATATAATTGATGCTAAAGACTTTTTTTCTTTGCCTAAATATGCTGTTTGTGTATTCCTTTCAAATGAGGATACGAAAAAATGGATTTTTAGAAGACGTCTTTAATTGATTCCAAAGGGAATACCTACCAAGAAATCTGCTTATGAGTTCTGTGGGGCTCTAGATCCCAGTCAAACAGCATCTACATGTTAATGATAAGATGCTGCAGTACTAAAAAAAAAATAATTTAAATTATAAGCACAGATATTTAATGACAGCTCTCTCCTAATACTATATCAATAACAACCAAACCTTCAGCTGGGGCAGGAGTCTCTGTGTTATTTTAGATGCCCAAACTGCACAAAAAGCCAATGGGAGTAGAGCTACCAAATACCAAGTTCTTTGAAATTCTCAGTTAGACAGTGCATGTTAAATTCTTGATTTTCAATTACAAAGTGGAGATTTCATCACAACATACATAACATGCTGTATCATTTGCCATTCTCAGTTATTTAGGTATTTGTTGTTCATCACTTTTCAGATGAGTTAAAATTAAATCAGGCTAATCCTTTGGCCTGCTTCATGGTAGTCATCCTCTTTGTGTGAAGAATCCCACTAACTCCAGGAGAACTGGTTGAATGACTGAAAGTTGCTCAGAATTAATAACGATCAGGCTTGGTGTTTGTAGTGTGATTTAAGGCTAGCTTCAGGCAATAGGAAGCAAGACTCTTGGGATGCTGCTGTATTGATTCACTGTGTAACAATTGTGTGAGATGTTTAACAGTATAACAAAAGCAAATACAGCAATGACATTACATAGCTGTGCCATGATTTAATGAACACCCCATATTACATTCTGTAGATTCATCTGTAAAAACTATATGCTTTTTAGGATATGGATGTGTAAGCAGGAATGTAGCCTGAAGGATGCATAAAGTAATCCATCACATCTCTTCAGCAATGACAGGAATTTAGAAGAAGTATTTCGTCTAGTTTTGGCTACTGCACTTCAAAGAGAGCTGTGGACTAATTGCAGAAAACCCTGAGGAGAGCAAAAAGAACAATCGGAGGTGCAGAAAACATGATCTATCGGGCAAGATTGACAGAAGAGAAGATGTACAGCCTAAAGCAGAGAAGACTAAGGCTCAACACAATAACAAACTTCAGGTGAAACTGAAAAGCAGGCTAAAGTTGTGTGCAAGGAACCAATGTTCACTATTTCTAGTGAAAAACAAACAAAAAAAAGGAAATACAAAAGTTTTCTTGGGAATAATATGTTGTATTACTGGATTTCTTTAAGGATAAGACACTTGCCAGAAACAGTGGGTGTTGTCAGTGTTGTCTTTGGGCAAAGACAGAAGAGATGAGACTTCTCAAGCCTTTCTAGTGCTACAGTTCTACAGGTTTGTGATTGAAAGACATTGCATAAATGTAAATTGATCTGTGTTCATAGAATCATAGAATCACCAAGGTGGGGAAAGACCTCTAAGATCATCCAGTCCAACCATCCACCTATCACCAATATTTCCCACTAAACCATGCCCCTCAGTACAACATCTAAACATTTCTTGAACATCTCCAGGGACTGTAACTCCACCCACCACCTCCCTGGGCAGCCCATTCCAGCACTTGAACACTCTCTCAGAGAAGAAGTATTTCCTAACGCCCAACCTGAATCTCCCCTGGTGCATCTTGAAGCCATTCCCTCTAGTTCTATCACAAGTTACATAGGAAGGTGTTACAAGGGAAAGTGTTACTGCACTTTCAATGTTCACCATCAGGTAGATGAAACTATTGTAGTTATGGGCATCATCAGCACATGGAATCTGCAAAAATAGTCTCTATACACAATGCTCAGATTCCACCTACCACAGCAAAGACATGCATTGGCTAGAGAGTTCCCCTCTAAACATGGCGGTTCTAAGTCTGTAGCTAAGTAAATAGGGCAAAATATTCTGCTGCTTCCACCTCAGCAAGGACAGATGGAAATGTACTCTATCCATGCAAGCATGAGTAGAATAGAAGTGACCTGAAGCAGAAGGTCTGTTCAAATTGCCTGGCTTTGAGGTCCCAGTGAAATAATAGTTCACTTCTTATTTAATTCCTTATCTCTAAAATGGCTCCGAGGCCTCAAGAATTAGTCAGGTAGAGATCAGACAGGGTATGCCTTTAAAAGGTGAGCAGATGGGCACATCTGTTTATTTGACAGCAAAACTTATGTTGCTTGACCTGGCAAAATTTCTTGGTGCAGTGGAAGAATTGCACAAAACATCTCAGACAGACACTGAAAAGCATTCCTCACAAACAGCTCAATAATTGAGATATGATAGTGTAAACTCCACAACAAAATGAGCTTGATGATTCTAGCCCAGTTAAAGGCACATTGTGCAGCTTGATAACCCTGAAATTAGCTGTGCTACCTGTGCTGAATGACTCTGTCTTGCTCTGTAACTCATGACAACAGTTCTTCTTCTGTTTTTCTTTTCAGTGGAACTGCTTGTACGAGAATACACTAGAACAGAAGTTAACCAGAGCCAGCATTTTCAGAAAGGCTTCCTATCCTTTGTGTAACAGTTGCAGAGAGATCCTCTGTTAGCCTCAGTATCAATAGTATCATAGCCTAGCATCACGCATTAGTACAAAAGACGAAGTTATTTAGCCCTATATCCATTAGGTGAAGCAATCTTTATTCCCTTTCATAACAGATCTAGTACTGGTCAATCTGGTATAACTCAGCTCTGATTTCTGTTGGAAATATTAGCTCTAGTCCTAAAAGCTGTATAATTACATTAGCATTGTTCCATGCCTGAGGTAATAAGGTCTGTCTCACTGCTGTATGATCAGCTGAAGTTCAGCACAGCTCGGACTGCTTCATCAAAAGTTGTCCCTGGCACACACTGGGCGTCCTCTGTACTGAACATAATGCCACCACACTGGAGCCACCCAGCTCCAGCAAACCTCTCTCCATGATGGGTATGGAAAGATGGGACGTGGCATTACCAATATGTGTGTGTATTGCTGAGGTGGTGGCCAAGCAGGATTCTTAAATTAAGGGTAACCCTAGCTTCTTGAATTTACTCCTGGGAATAGCAAATGCAGGCAAATGTGAAATACAGATGAACTGGAGACCTTGGCATGTTCCCCGATGTCAACACCTGTACACACGAAGAAGCTTTGTATTCTGAGCTTTCTTGTTTGGTAATTGGTTTTTGGCTTGTTTGATTTTATTGCTTCAAATAATAATAATTTGTGTTCAGGTAAGCAATAGCTTGCATTTTTATGAAATTTGATACATAAAAAAAAATGTATATAAATATTATCACCACTGCAATGGTTGAATTGCAGAAATCTTGGATCCTCCAGGGAGCAAAGAAACATGTATTACAAAGTGTTTTTCATTTCAAAAACCAGTTAAATTCCTCATAAAATCCTCACCCAGACCAGTTCTTACAGTTTTCTTTTGGTGACACATTATGAACCACAAAAAGAATAGACTAGATTTCAGAAGTTCAGAGTACCCAACTCTCCATGTAAAATCAGTAAGAACTTCAACACTACTAAAAATGGGATAGAGTGCCCATCTCATGAAGGCAACTGGAATGTTAGTCATGCAATTCATGGTTTCTCACAGTACTGTTTCTGGATTATTTTTTTTTTAAATCTACATTCTCAGCAATAAAATGTGTTGCTATGGGGCATCTGTTTATGTTTTTGTGTGAGCTGATAATTACACTAAAGTTTCTTCTGTCTGTAAAAATGGTAGATTTTTTCAGTAAGATATACACAATTATCAGTTAAATGTAAGGATATTCACAATTTTATATCAGAAAAAAAAAAAGATATATGAGATAGATCAGTGCAAGCAATTATCCAGGTAATTGCAAGTGTGAATTATATGCAAGTGACATTCCAAAGCCTCGAGCACTACAGAAATACAATATTTACTATGAATAAAAGAGGAAAAGGAAAGTAAAATTGTATATCCATTTTAGTCACACAAAAAATATTAACTCTACTAGACAAAATCCATAAGAATAGGAAGTCTCTTACTGTCATCCAGATGGTCTAACTTTCTACCATCCTTCCTTTGATCTTTTTGTCCAAAAGACATCCTAGCACTAACATAGCCACTGGTAGAGATGCTGTTCATTAACTGTCCCCTTGTTTACTTTCTTTTGGTAAATTCTTCTTCATATGAAATTTGTCTGCCTTCATTAGAACCTACTCAAAGATATTTACATAGAAGCTCTCTGAAAATGCTATTAATGGACTCACAGTTTTAGGAACAATTTGCAATCCTGTGTCCAGCTTCCTTCTGAAGCTGAACCAGGATAACACCTTTTCTCCAGAGTTGGCTTCCACATTTCATTTTCATCTCACCCTCCTTCCTACCTTAAGAATCATGGATTTACAACCTACTTATTCTGGTTAGTGGTGTCAGTTTGTGTCCAGCTCATTTTTCCTCTAAAAAAGATAAGGTTCATGTTTTCTTACAGCTTCCTAACTTCATTCTGTTCTGTGTCCAATGTAATTGCTGACAGATTAATGCCCATCTGTCACAGTTCCACACTGTTCATTTTTAGTGAAAATATTCTGTACTTATTCTTCTGGGTGTTACAACCTGAAAAGAACCAAATCCAAATCCACAATAATAACATTACCAGAATTAGATAGATATTGATAACAAGATGTCAAGGAAGTGTTACATATGTCTATACATATGTGCTTTGAGACACCACAGTTGGGCGAGTGGCTCTAGGATAAGGGTATGTGCTGCAGAAAGCAAACATAAGACTGGGGTACAGAGATGGTGGAAGTACGGGAAGAGGAAGGGGCTGGAGACCCATCGATCAGATACATGGCCGGTCACTGGCAGACATGTAGCGGCCTAATGAAGCTGCCCATAACAGATAGATTGCACAAGTAGAGCATCTTTAAGCTGTATTTGTAAGACTGGTTGACTTTATCCAGTACTTCAGATCTGGATGTGCAGAACATACTGCTTGGATTTATCCTGAACTCCTGAGAGCCATGCTAGTAGCATGGTAGTAATTAATATTATGGTCTTACTACCATAAATGTAACAATGTTTTGGTATGAGATTGTGTTCTACTGATATGGTTACCAGCTTTTGAGGAATGGCTTCTAATTCTGCATGTAGCTATTGATGGAGGACATACATAATCCAGGAAATCGCGTTCTAATAAATATCTGCCATGGGCTGGGAAGCTCACTCTGTCTTGCTTTCATGATCTAGATGCAATTCAGCCTCAACAGCCTAAGCACCTAACTTAAACATTTGTTGTTTCACCTTCACCATTTGGTGACAGCAGTATTAAGTATCCAAACTGTCTAGGTAATCAGGACTCAGTTATCCAAGAGATAGTATGTATATGTGCAGAAGGAAAAAAAAAAAGAGTAAATGGATTGAAAGGATCATAACCTTAATCTCATCATCTCTAAGACAGAGGAAAATGAAAATTCAGTTGTAATCCTAGATCCCACAGTGGGGTCCAAATCCATGGTCATAAGATATTTTACAAGGGAATTAGGAAATGCATGATGAATTCTTGATGTCTGAAAGTTAATAGAAAATGGGAAAATCGGCTACAATAAGTCAATAAGTTCAAAATATGAGCCCTTTGGGTATTTTAGTGTATGGAAGAAGAAGCCAAAGGTAGGATAGAAGAGAATAAACCAAAGAAACCAAATAAACATAAAGAGTCTAAAAAAATTGTCATGGTGTTATGATTTTTGGTTATCAGTGTTCCACATCATAACATCATGTAGTGCACTGGGAGTTAAAGAGTTAAAGCTCCAGTTTCGTGGATCGTGGATAGTTTCAGGTACCTGGTTCTCAGAAGAGAAGAAGAACTACGTTTCCCAGAGGACTTTGCATTGTTCTGTTACCATTTTCTGTTCAGAGGGAAAGATAAAAACTGTTTGCATATCACGAGACGTTCCCTTTTCGCTCACTTGCCTCCTGCTCATCTTGGCAGCGTCTCACCGCCAGCATTAGTGTAAGGTCTTTCTGGTTTTTGGACACTCTCCCTCATTTTATATAATTTATTAACTTCAATTCCAATTATATTGTATTATATTGTGTTATTTTGCATTCTGATATCTTATTTACTAGTTAGCTTGTTTCTCCTCAGATTGTTGCCTCTGTTTTGTTTTTAGGCCCATCTCCCTACCTTTTTTCCCTTTTCTCTTTCCAGGGGCATGGGTCCTTGGGTCTCCCTGCCCCTGGAACTGGGCTGAACCTGCCCGTAAACTGTTGACAAAAAATAGATTAAAGGAAGATAAAGATTAAAGAAAAAAAGTGTAAATTAGAACTAAGCCAAGAATATAACCTATAGGAATCAAAACAGAGATAGAAAAAAAGGTATCCTATTAATGCCACACAAAAGGAGTAGCAATGCTAAGGTTTCAAGGAAAATGAAAACAATAAAGAAAAAAAAGACTAACCAGTTCCCATAAGAGGAAGAAAGAGCTAAAGCAAAAAATTTGGTGAAATCCAGTCAACTCTTCAAATTTTATTGGAAGATAGAAAGAGGAATCAGATGAGAAATTTCATCATCATATGTTCTCTTAGCAGGAAATATGTCAGTTTTAAAACATTTCTTTTTAAATACCAGCCTAAAAATAATAAGCAGCAAAAGCAGGTACTATTACATCTGTACAAATGGAGAATAACTTGACTGGAGATGTCTTGTATGACCCAAATTTTGTAGAACTTAGTGAGTTCCACAAGAATATGATACATGCTCTTTATTAAGAAGAGAATGCAAATCAGTAGCATTAAATCAAAGGCATGTAACAATAAAACTGGAAATCACCAAATGAATTTCCAAAGCAGAAGGAGTAAAGGATAAGGGAACAAATCATTGTTGAATCAAAACTGGATACCAATCATGTGAGAACTACAAAAAAAAAAATGTAGAATGCTTGATATAAAACATATACATTGGCCAGTAGCACAGGAGAAATATCCAAGGCGTCCAAGCAATCAAGCATCCAAGAAATATCCAGGCGAAGACCAAACTTGCATTGATCAAGCAACTGCAACAAAGTTAATCTGGGCATTACTTCGTTCAGGCATTCAAGAAGTAAAAGTGCATTAGAGAGGTGAACTTTACGGATCTTAGAGTTTACTCAAAAAGGTGGTAGATTATTTGTAAGTAGTTTCACATCTCTGAAAAACAAACAAACAAACAAACAAACAAACAAACAAACAAAGAGCAAATTAGAATGACCAAAGGATATACACAATAAAATAAATTTTGAGGGATTGCAGCAAGGTTAGTGCCTGAGAACAGTAGGGTATATTTATAAAGAAGAGAGTTTCAAATTACCAGTACACAAAGAGCTAAACCAGGCTACAAAGATGACTGAGCCCAGTAAACCAAGCAACTATTAAGCGAGAAAGTTTTGTATGTATTATTTGAAGACATGAAGAAATTTTACAAAAAAGATGTGCAAGTTAAAGACAACCAGATTAACAAGGAGGAAAAAAAAAAGGAAAATCTTCTCTAAATAATGACTAGAGGATATATATATATTTTTAAGCGTAAACAGGATCATGGGCAAGGCTGTAAGAGTTCAACCCTGCAACCAGGGTGAAAGAGTTGGCCTGGTCCTAAAAGATACTGGAGACAAAAACATGGAGTAGCAAGAGAAGCAGAAAGGAACAGAGTGAGAAATTAAATTATTGATTGTTATTCTTGAAGGAATGTTGGATCCATGGAGAGAACCCCACATATCTGAAGCCACCACAGGAAGCTGGAAGGTCTTCCAAATTTAGAGTGAACTACAGTACAAACCTTAAATATTCATTGGAACACAAATTTTTGAATTGTCAGCTGGAACATTTCCTAGGCTATACTTATGCAAACAGTGGAATGAGTAATATATGAGTAGAATATGGAAAAAAATAGACACGTAAATATTTTATTGAGAAGTGTAGGCGTAGGGAGTTGGACATTAAATACGCAGTATTGATTTCAGATGCATTTCTTATGTATTTGCATTCATCATGAATTGTCAAGTATTCCTACAGGGAAATAGAAGTTTACACATTTTAGAACATAGTCAAGCAGATTCATGTTCTTTCTAATATCTACATCTCCATTAGCTTCAAATGCTATGAAAACAGTGGAACAATCTGGCTGGATTATTACCTGGCCTGTAGGACATGATGATATACAATGTTTGGTACTACTTTTTTCCAAAATTTAAAACAAGTAAAAATACAAAAATGTCTGCTTTTGTAAATATTTCACAAGGTTGCATGTGCGTACATATATCCTTATAGCATTACGATTGGGAAAGATGATGGTTTATGCATTCTTACACCAGGAATGTTTTAAAATATTTTAAAATGAATATGTATATCTTATTAGGCTCCACACTGTCTTATGAAAATACTAGAAAATTGAGACCATAAATCCCTTAACTGTAGAGGTATACTTATAATCAAAACACTACAAATCTGTATGATATGAAAGCATCCAATTTAGTGGAAGGATTATTTTGTTTTCAAGGAGCTAATCAAGTATTTTCAGAGATGTCCAATAATTGTTCTTCTAATGCAGGAAAACAGCAGCAAATATTCATCATCATAAAGAATCACTCAATGCAAAAGTTCTTTTTTTCAGTCTGGAAAAAGCACAAATTTTATGTACTTTATCTTGTGTTATCTTGGCAGTTAGACTACACTTTTTAATTGAAAACAAATCTTTATCCAATCAGATGGATTTGAGTGCATAGTCAAACATACAGTTCTGCCATTAAAGTAATTGAAAATAATACACAGGGTTTAAATTGATTGAAACTTTAACAGAGCCAATGAATGCAAGAAATTAAGGAAAAAGTCTCCTGCCACTAAGTCTCCAATGAGTTAGTAAATAACAGAATTCCAGCAAAATTAAAATAACACTGAACAATCCTGAAAAACGACACAACATGGGCATCACATTTTGAAACAATATATGGAATTTTTGATGGGATTAGATACTCTACAGTTCCACAGAATCTGATCCACTTATCATATTGTTTATAATGCAAACTGAGATACTACTATGTATCATTATAATATTTCAGTGTTTATCAAAAACATTAGTGTGTTGATATCAGTTGAGGCAATATCAGAGCATTCAAAATACACTGCACTATGAACAGACATGTAGCAATAACCAGCCAGTGCAGGCCATGGGGTACATATTTTTACCTACTGGATCACAGAACTACAGATACCTGAATATGTTGCCATAAATGTGAGATGGTATAGTCTGAATAGAGCCAAATTCTATTCCCTTAACATTTCAGTCATGAGATAAATACCTATTAATAAAGTGAAATAATACTTTGCATACATATATGATTTGAAACACCATGGTTGGACAGAGTAAATTCCTGGTGACTCTAGGATAAGGACATAAGCATTAGAGCAATCACATGGCTGCAGCAAAGACCCCCAAGGAATGCTAAGGAGCAGAGACCTTGGAAATACAGGAAGAGAAGGAAGCTAGAGACCCAGCAGTCAGACACAAGGCCAGTCATTTACACAGACAAGTGGAGCAGGTAGCTATTATAGGCAGCTTTTGAGGGCTGGCTGTTAAAATGTATGGGAACAATTGGCTGATGAAACAGATCAAAACCCTTTGCTTTCCTCTCCTTTGCCTTTGAAGTTTGCAGTTTTTCAGACTGCGTAGGTCAAAAAATTCAGAGTTGTGTGTGAACGTTAACCTTAAAAAGCCAGTCACCTGAAGACAAGGACAGATTTGAAGGGTTCAGAGGGCAATACAAATGAAAACACATTGTTTTAGTTGTGTCTGAGGCCACTGGCTTTGGCACTACTCATTGAAGAGCAATATGTCATCTGTGTTAGGAACACTCTGCTGCTGCAGCATTTAATGTGATTGCAGGAATGCTTTAAAACAACTCCCAGTATAAAATGGAATGAAAGAAGCTTGTGGAGCTCTTCAGCATGCCTCTTGAGCTGCATGAAAGTGTGTTTTAGAGGAACATGCTGTTGTCCAAGGTGGCCAAACATTCACTGCTAGCCAACTGTATTTTGTGGTGGATTGATCTTTTCTTCTTTTTTTCTTCTTCTCAGCATTCATAAATTGTTCTGGAAAACATCATGGTTATTTGAAAAGGTCTATGGCAGTATAAATTTCTCGATGCAAAATGTCTGTTTAACAAGATTGCCTCCTTGAACTTTTCACATGATTGTGACAGACACTTTCATTTACTAATGGAAGCTTTATAGCACATTTTCCCACTACTCTCATAACTGTTTACTATTATTTTATGGAGAATACAAACTGGGTCTCTGATACAAAGAAAGAGACATTTGATGACATGCCCTTACTTCTATGTGATGTGTTCATAGGGCTGCCCAAGAGACATAGAAGAGTACACAAGAGAACCCCACCTTACATGAGCTGCCTTACCTAGCAGGTGTATCTACCCAGGAGTTATTTCAACATTTGTCATGGTCATTGCCAAGAAACTCCCTGTGTGTTAGACCAGCTTAGTTTCAAATTAGGAAGAACTACACGTTCATAATGAATTGTTCCTCATTACTCAAGGTGCAGACACCAAAAGGCTGGGGGTGGGGGTGGACTTAGTTTCACAGTAATAGTGATCATTTACATGAAAAAGGAAGAGAGGACTGAGGAATAAATGATTAAGAAGGCAACGGAGAATGTGTGTATCCAATATTCATCATCTTGTAGCTGGTTGAGTTTTAGAACTGATCAGGAACTGACTACTCTACACACTTAACACGTGTAGAAAGCATTCACTTGGTATTTTAGGAGATGTCTCATGTATTCCATCAGGAGAATCCCCGCATAATTTTATGTTAAATGGTTGAATTCCCTCAGGGCAAGAAGTAAGGATGTTTTCAATTGCTTGATTAGGAAAAAGAGTAGAAAAGAGAAAAGAATGTCTGGAGAAAATGAGAGCAAACTAGGCATCTAGCAGTAAGCATCTCTCAGCAAGCATCCAAAGCATACTAAAGAGTAACATTCAGACTAGTAGAAAAAGAACGTGAGTAACAGCAATGAAGGAGTGATTTATTTTTTATTTTTCCAGGTCATATGTCTTTGTGAAGTCTCTGTTGCAAAAGACAAATCTTGAGTTTGCCTGATGTGCTGTTTTTCATTTTGTGTTGGTTCATATATTTTTTCAGAGGAAGACATTGCTATTTCTCGTAGCAACTAAAAATTTTTTGCTCCAAAAAGTTGTGTGTGAATTAAAATAAAATTTTGAAAAGTTCTAACTAAGTAATTTGGTAAAACATCTCATCGCTACAGGCAAGCATCCTCTTTCTGATCAGTTTTTTAAAAAAATTAGAAATATCTTTCTATTTTTACCAGAATAAGTAGTTTTTTTTTCTCAATGATGCTCCAAACCTCCACAGAATCTGTAATTTTTTTATCAATCCAAAATAATATTTTGCACATTCCTAAATGGGACATGATGAACACTTCTCAGCTTTTAAGGTTGGGTCATCCAGGGTCAATGCACTATCCTGAACGGTGATAATGTGAAGCTTACAATGAATCATTTCTACACATGAGATAAAGGCAGTAGGCTGCATTTTTGTTCCAGATGCATCCATTAAATTACACAAAAAAATTAGTAGGAAAGATCAGTCTTGAGTCACACAATGTCATAGCTCTAATTGAGGTGGCTTGTGCATACTCGAAGATTGAATTTGTTACAGTGGTTGTACATTGTTGACTGAAAACTGTTTTGATTCAGTTTATGTGGTTTCATAGCAGCAACCTTCACTTTAATTCATACTGGCATCATGGTAATTAAATTCAGTTCATAAAACAAAGCTAATTCTAAATAAGTTTTCGTTTCTTTTTGTTTATATAAACACTAACATTGAAAATTTTAAGCACATAGTAGTCGCAGCAGGAGCCAAGCAACTAAATATGCAGTCTTACCTCCAGATCCCTTAAATTACCTACTGTTGAGGCACATCATCTACATCAAAAGGACAGAATTCTGGCAGAAGTTGTCCTCATCCATTACTGTGGCAAGCAAGGAGATGCATGATCAGATTACAGTTACACTATGTAAATGCAAAGGATCAGAATAGGACCTCGGAGATATATATTCTGGGTTTCTCAAGTAGAAGAGATCCTAAATGTTATGCAAAATAATACGTGGCATTTAATCTTCTAAGAGATATAAAGAAAATGTCTTCTACTTTATACATTTAAAGGGGAAAGTCTTTTGTTCATCACATCGGACAGAACTTTTATCCTTAAACTGTCAAGATGATAAAGGCGTCAGCATATATTTAAATTCCTTACCTCAAAAGTTGGTAAATGATGTATGCAAAAGAAAATCAGAGTGCACAAGAAATTTTTTTACACAGAGTTTGTACCATAGAAGAAAATGAATGTAAAAATATAGATGTGTTTTTTAAAGCTGATGTTAATACATGACGAGGTCAAGTGGCAAGCAAATCCAGCCAGCTAGAGGCTTTCTTTCTAATAAGAAAAAGATATTTTTTGTGAGAGAAGTTTTTTTTTGCTTTTGCTTACATTGATGGGCTCTGAAGGTCAGGAGGAGATTGATCCACAGAGGCCAGTAAAAGTTAGAAGTAATCTAATTAGCATTGTCCAAATCCAAAATATCTTCAAATCCAATTATATATTTATTTCTTGAGGGAGACTGTGTGGATATCTTTTTTTGCTATAGAAATATACTTTTCTATAATCTAACATGATTCAGTTATCAACCCCTGAGTTGACACAATGAGCGAAGACAAAAAAAATCCTGGAATATTGGAGTATTTTTTCATAGTTAGAAAAGTATATATTTTTGTATTAGTTTGTACTTCAATTGCATGTATACGTCTATGGATTTGTAGGGATATATTATATCTACATTGGATAAAATAGTCTTGTTGAAACTTGGTCAAATGTGTCATCTGAGGTTTCATCTCAGTACTTGCTACCTGCTTTATGTGGCTGGAATGATTCACCACAACAAAGCACATATTCTGGGACATTTAAAGAGATGTAATTTTGTCTAACCGCTCTAATATTTAATAGATAAAAATGTTTTCTGTGAAGAGAAAGACTGTCATCCATTAAAGGTTCTTACTCCTGGCTTTGCCATGGTCATTCTTTAGGGTTTTTAAAGAGTACAAAATGTACATTAAATGTAAGTACAAAAACTGAGGTTATTCTTAATAGCTGAATCAAATGAGGCATCATGTGAAGGTGAGCATGCTGCGAAACAGAGCAGAGAGGCTGGGAAACAAACCACAGTATCTACTGAAGGGCAGCATGGTCTGCCTCACAGAGACTGAGCTGCAGAGGAAGGTCTTCATCTCACTGTCCCTGAAATAATAAGGCTACATACAAGTTTTTAGGAATGTATCCTCTGCTTTTTTTACCCACATATTAAGCAGAAATTGCAGCCTTTCCTAGCATGATAGAACAGGATTTGCCTGAAAACTGTTCAGTTTTCTCAAATAGAAATCATAAGGTAAAGAAGTTTTGGGTATGTGAAAACACAAGAGTGTAGATCATTCCTTTCATCTCCCCATGTCCATTTGTAGCATTGAAATAGAAAGAAAGGAGGCTTTGTAAGACATTTGGGTAGGTTTTTTAAAATGTTCCTCCCTTCAGTTTCTAGAATCCAGAGCCAGAAATAGCAGTGCTGAAATTCTATGAGAAAGACCACTCTCACACTTCTGGGAAATACCACTGTTATCTCTAGAAAGTCTGTTACTGTGAGATTTTGAGCTGTTTTGCTGACTGAGGAGATGTGGATATTCTTCAGATAAGGAATTGAAAGTTTGTCTTATTACCAGATGCAAATCTCCACTCTAAGTTCCACCCATTAATAAGTTAGACATTGAAGTATAACTATAGTACAAATCTGGTAGGATCTCCTCGAGATTAATGTTTGCAATGCTGCCTTCAAAAGATTTATAAATATGGATGGACCAGCGGTGTTAGCCAACATAATTAAGATGTTCCTTAAATCAATCCCTAACACTGAATTGCCCACAAATGGTACAGAAACGATTTTATTTTGAGAAATAAAACATCAGAGACAAAAAGCTCCAAGCACTGTGTGCTGTGCCTCCTGAACTTTTATTTTTTACCATTAGATGAACATGTCATACAAAAAACACTTACTTCAAGCAAGGACTTAAGTTCCATGTGCTCAAGCTCTTTGCCAAACAGGAATGAGGTTACTCGTGTGCTTAAATATGTCTTGCTATTACACAGATAATTCAAAATTTGAAATTTATATATATGTATATCCTATCCTCATATAACAGTTTTGCAAATCAAGAAACATGCTGTGCTTTTTGGATGTTTCTGTATCCTGACAAACAGAGAACGTATTCCTCACTCTTGCTGGATATTTCACTGGACAACTGAATTTCTTGAAGAGCATAATGCACACATTCCTAATGATTCATAAGCTAACATGATGACAACTAGTTTTACCTTGAATGCTTCCCTGGATAGTGACCTTTTTTCTAAGGTGCTAATAATATGACTCAATCTCCTAGAGCAGTAAGAAATACTTTCCTAGGAGCTGTGCTTGTCCATAGTGAATGAGGGCTACAAGAACAACCTCACGGAGAAGTCACACGAAAGCCTTTCTGTTTAAAAAAAAAGAAGAAAAACTGGCCTTAAAGAGTTTACACAGCTGTGAGTGATAAAATATAGCAGCCATGGCAACCCACTCTCCAGTATTCTGATAATGCATCAGAAATGAGGCTATTAGAATTATTAATTCACATTAGTGGCTATTAAAATTACTACCTGCAGATTCACAGTCTGAAAATCCTTTTCTATTTCTAAGAGAAGGTTCAATTGCAAAAGGAACCTTTTTGCTAAATAGGTGTACTGCATTGTATGCTAGACATTATGGGAAGTCCAATAGATAATAAAGCTCACATTGAGCTTTATGTGGCTTCTTTGTAATGCAAGGGTAGCAGATGTAATACTTTATTCTTTTAATGATGGCAAAGAACCAATACAGCCCCAATAGCAGTAACAATAACTGGACTCTTACTGGTTCCCTGGAAGCTAATACTAGAAATCCAGCTTGCTGTAGGCTATTTCATTAAATAGCAAGTGACATACAAAATATTCTACTTTGGTAGGTAATAAACAAAGCCAACAGAAATCAGCAGAAAAGCTGAGCCAGACCCATAGGAAGGTTTTGTAGAGATTCTACAGTGAGACTCAGGGAGTCCTGTAGAGATCTGGCTACATCCTTTCCATCCCCCATTAACTTAACTCAAAATGCAATTGCATGCTGTTTTAAGTAAAAGAAGAAACACTATTACACCAAGGCCACAGCGGGAAATAATCAGGGGGAACAGCAACATGGCAGAGAAAGAACATTTTATTTATGGAAATGAGCAGAAAAAGTAACACACAAGCTAGAAGCAGCCAAATAGGTACCAGTAAAAACAACAAACAAGTAAAGAACATGAGCTTGGAACACAACCAGTTTTTAGGAATTCACATCAGTATCTATCTCCTTTAAGAGCCCATGTACCAAAAATGGATATGACATCCAGTGTTCTTTTTAAAAACTATCGTTCTCAGAAAGAGCAGAGAAAAACAAGGGTGACTGCAAGAAGAAATTCAGCACGTGTCCACGCACTAGACACAGCAAATGATATAGGCATATATAATGGAGTTTGAGTAGCCTTTTCACTAATTGCTCTTCTGAATTCTCTCCCCTTGGTTGCCACCTAACTCAAGAACACCCTGAATTACTTAAGGACTTTATTTTTCAATAAAATTTACTCAGCGCCTACATTTCTTTATACATATCCCCTCCTGATATCCTCTAAAACTGTATCAAGTAATGCCAACGGGCACCTAAAAGAAGACTTTTCTCCACCTCTGAAGCATTGCTGACAGAATCAGGTTCTCAACAAATAGAGCAATTGCACTTCTTTTCAGACATGGTAGCACCAAAGAAATAGGTGGCAGTACTTATGGTCATGAATTAGAAGTCCCAGGTTTGATTTCTTCCTGGGGATGTTCAGACTCACAAATGCTGAATGTTTGGGTGGCAGTCTAGCCTGCATCTTGGGAAGCTTGTATAGTTCAGCTACACCACCAGAAAACAACTTCTGTGAGTGCATTTATATTGTTAAGAAAGTGAACAGAGCAATTTGTTTTTGTGTAGTTTGACCAGCTAAATAATAGCCATTTTAGCTCATTGGGCATGCCAGAAAATGTTACTGACAGTCCTCACAAGAGATGACTAAATAACAAAAAAATTTGTCTGTGACCTTATTTATACAGTTTCCAAGGATTACAACTCTGCAGGATCAGTGCCCTGCCTTTTTCCCATTTTTTCCTCAGGCATTCAGACAAACATTGGTGTATATGGTATTATTCATACAGATAACAGTATCCCTGCACAACGGAGGAGTTTCATGCATGAACAAAAGTGTTGTTTCTTCCTTACTGCTCGTTCATCAGCTCAAGTTCATGTCAACGGGATGACTCATGTGCTTCTGTTTAGCATGTGCTTAATGCTCAGCTGAGTGAAGCAGAGACTGCTGTGGGCTGCAGGATCCAGCTTGTCCCCAGAGAGGGGAGAGGAGAGCAGCCTCTGTGTGAGCAATTGCCACAAAGTCCAACATGGCACCGCTCCACAACATGGGGGGAGCTGTTTCACTAGAGTTTCTCCCTCTGTCTTGCTGAGGAGGGGAATGAGAGAGCAGCTGGGGGGCAGCCAGCACCATGCCAGGGTTAACTTCCCCATAACTTAGGCAGGCAGCAGAGCTGTGTTCATAGAATCACAGAATCATTAATGTTGAAAAAGACCTCTGAGATCATCTAGTCCAACTGTCCACCTACCACCAATATTGCCCACTAAACCATGTTGTTAAGTACTACATCTACACCTTTCTTGAATACCTCCAGGGACAGTGACCCCATCACTTCCCTGGGCAGCCTGTGCCAATGCATCAGCACTCTTTCTAAGATTTTTTTCCTAACACCAACCTATGGCCTACCTGCCTGCCAAGTCTGCTGGCATCTCCTGCTACCATGGCTGCCCAACTTCTCCACAGCCATAGTGGGGTATAGGAAGCCTCAGCGTGATCACACAGGAGCAGGGCCCATCACTGAGCACTTTTTTCTTTTCTCCTTCTGGAAGATCCAAATTTTGTTCTTTTTTTGCTTTTTCCAAACCACAGTTGGAAGTGTATATATAAATCTTCAACAAGGCAAAATAAACTTTCTTTGTATGGTTTGTGAACAATGGAGCAATAAGCAGTCATTTTTTCCCTGCCTCATAAAGGACACTTTTGAACACCACTCCTACAAAGACATGCTGAGGGAGCTGGGCTTGTTCAGTCTGGAAGAGTAGGCTCCAGGGAGACCTGATAGCAAGGTTCTAATACTTAAAGGGAGCTTATAAGCAGGAGGGAAATAAACTTTTTACACAGATAGGTACTGATAGGATAAAGGGAAACAATTTTAAACTAAAAGATGGGAGATTTTGATTAGATAACAAGGGGAAATTTTTCACTCAGAAGGTAGTGAGGTGCTGGCACAGGCTGCCCAGAGAGGCTGGGGATGCCCCATCTCTGGAGGCATTCAGGCTGGGCTGGGCATTAGGACAACCTGGTCTAGTGCCTGATTTAGTGGTTTGGAACCCTGCCCACAGCAGTGGATTGGAACTAGGCAATCTTTGAGATCCGTTCCAACCCAAGCCATTCTGATTCCATGATTCTGTGATTCACAGGGACTGGCTGGGAAGATCATGAGAATAAGAACTGGCAGAGGAAAATGAGATGGACTCAAAAGTAAACAAGAAACACAGGTGGTGATTCCCCCCCAAAAAAACGCTGAACAGGGCAGAGGAAGTATTGAAGGTGAAGCATTTCTCTTGCTCTCCTCACAAACCATGAGTGTATTTGCAGGGATCACCAGTATACAAAAGTACTTGGACATAACAATTTCCCTAAAAATGCACCAAAGTGCAAAAAGCAGGCCCGTACTAGAAGAAGAGGAACAGGCAAAGTACCTAAATGCATTATTACTCCTTACAAAGGGATCTACGATTTAAAGAAAAGTTCTGTTTTATAGTAAAATTTAGATGGACAGATGCATTATGAAATTCTTCAGTGGGTGAAGGGAGCCCAACACAACAAACACAGACGTTCTGGCCACAGCTCCTAGGAGATGCCCCATATACCTCTGCTCCAGAGCAGCTCTGTGGTGGGAGCAGGCTTCCTTAGGAAACTGTTTTTGCCAACAATATTATTGGAGGAAAAATAGTTTCACATCATTTGCTTCTTCCTATATTAACATTCTCTTAATGTTATCCTTCAGATCATGCTCTTCTAGGTCACCACAAAGGCACAGCTTCTATACATTGCCCATTGACTAAATGACTGCTGCTACTTTTAGTCATTTTGATTTTAGCTTAATCTCATATTAAAATCTAAATGAGAGATGATTTCAATTTCTTCTTGGAGGCTGGAAGGAATGGCAATGTGGGACTGTACCAGCTGCAGCTTTAGGGCTTTATTTGGAAGGCTACAAGGACACACTATATTTCCTTATGGATCTCAAAGGCCTGGACTAATTAGTACTTATTAGAAAACAAATTAGAAATGCATTTTAGTTCTCCATATGGTGAAAGCAGGAGCTACAGTAAAGGGATAAGATCCCAGAAAAGCTGAGATAGTGATTTTCAATGCATAATTTTTTTTTACTAATTTTGCCTTTTCTGCCTATGCATTGTCTACTACCAGGTAACACCTTCCCTGAATCTATCCATTGTTAAAAACAATTTGACAAATAATTTTTGCTATACAGCTCATCTGTGAACAATTCATTGCATATATTTGATCACTAAAAATATTTGCATATGGCACTTGACACTTTTATTTTATTTGATAATGTGGATAACACTATAATACGGTTTTTTATCTGAGCATGCTTGATTTGATTTTTAAATTTGCCATCAGCATAAATTCTCCAAAATTTATTTTAAAACTACCTGATTGCCAATAACTTTGCTGCAGAAAAGAAAATGGGTGCTACCAGGATTAAGCAGAATTCAGAGGGGCTATGGTCTTATCCTGACTGTTATGTGAATGTTTCCCCCATGATAAACTTTATATTTGTAGAAAGTGACTCTAGAAGGTGAATAAAAACAATTAAAGCAATTTCATTTTTAGAAGTTAATGAACAGCCACAGAAATATCTTTGTACTTTTTCTAGTTATTGCTAGAAGACATTACATATGACACAAAAAGTAGAGCACTGATCCCTTTAACTACTGTTGGAGAAAACTTGTGGCAACTCTCACAGCTGCTATGCTATATGTTTGAAAAAAAAAAAAAAAGGCAGATTTGAGTATTTTGAGGCTGGAATAAAGAACAAACTTTTCACTGTGCCTTGAGTACATTAGAAACCGGAACACTGATCACTTCAATGATCTTTTTCTTCACCTCTTTTTCTTGCTTAGGACATAGTAACCACCAACCTGAAGCCATGCTTCTCAGCACAAATTTTGGCCTCTAGCCTTGGGACTGCTTAAAGTACTAGAAGGTATTCTCTTCCACATGCACAAAGTTCAGGTCTTTGATTTCTGGATGGAGCATTATCCAGTAGGTATCCTTATGAACCACATCAAGGAACTCACCAACCATATTTATTGCGGAAGTCATGTTGTGTGGGTCAGTATTGCCAGTGTGCTAGGTGTGCTTTCAGCATGCCCACACACAGAACAGGGAGCCTCAGGGGTGCAAGGGCATAATGCCAGATCTATTCATCCCAAACAATTTCTCCCATTTATCTGCTCTGGTCAATTTCAAACAGCGAAAATGATGCAAGTAGAAGTGGTGAACAGAAGTAATTATGTCTATATGTACGCAAACCATGCAACTGCATGAACAATTGATTCCAGATATTCTCTTTATAGACCTTATACCTGGCAAACTCTAAGCTGTGGTCTTTAGACCCCTGTCCATAGGAGATGCGTGCATCCTAGTCCATGAGCAAGATGTCTAAGCCTTTTTGCAAAAAAACGGGTACCATTCACACTATTAAATGCTCCAAAAAAAGATGCTCTGTACTCGTATAAATCTACTGGTAAAGAGAAATGTACAAAGAATTTACATAAGCATGACACTTCAAGGGAATTGATTTCATCTCCAGATTAAATGTTTTTGTTCTCTATTTTAAGATTCCAGTCAGACTTAATCTATTTTATTCCCCTGAGTAAAATGGTAGGAGATCTGTTATCTTCCTTAAAATGCTTTTTGGCTAGAAAATGCTTCTAATGTGTATGATGCATTATTCCATCAGTGTTAGAGAACTATATCTTTAACTTATAGAAACGGCAAGCATACATGGACCATACATAGGTTTTCAAATTCTGAAAGACCTCTTGACTTGTTTTTTCTCTGTTGATTTCCTTTACTGGGAGGACCGATCTCACCTTTCAACCACTGCTTTTAACAGAACATTGCTAAACTGTAGATAGCACGCAAACTCCTCTCTCTCTCTGAAAATCTTTTCTCCAATATGTCCCACACTCAGTGCTGTATTTCAAAGTGCCACTTTAATCCTTTTTATCTTTCTGATAACTTAGAATATTGGTCATTATTTGGTTATTCCAGTCACATTTCACTCTTCTTCGCTGAAATCTCTATAGAGAAACAATGCTTTAGGCAAAATGAACTGTGAACTTTCATGTCATCAAAATCTTAATATAAGTATATTGAATACAGCCTGCACAGCTTAGCTAAAATCATAAAAAACACATTCACATTATAAAGCTTGCACCAGCACACAAACGTAAGCTCTTGTGAAGAAGAAATTTCATTTCTCAGTGTTATTTCTTATGACCCTGGGTACTTACCTAATCTAATAATAGAAGAACATTTGAAAATATTTATATCAAATCCAAGAAAGACAATGTAGTGAAGATAACAATAAAAACTTTCCGCTTCCTCCTATAGAAACCGTAATGCTTTTTACTGACCATAAACTATTAAATGATTTGGAATTCTACAATTAGAAAGCTATGACATTGTCTTCACTCACCACATCTGAATACATACAGGTCATGATGACACCATAAAAGTTAATGTGCGTACTCTTTTTTAAATACCATTACTACTCCAAGGAAGTAGTGCCTCTCATAAAATTGTGTTTAATTTGAAAAGAGGTATTAACAGGAGTTAAAGTGTCCTTTTCTCTTTTATTCTTTCGATACTTTATCCCTCGGGGATCATCAGAAAACTACTTGTTTTTTTTTGAAACAGCCATTTCTGACATAGATGTTTCAGCTCATACTTTTCACATATATCCCCACATCATTATTACATTAAAACACAGTTTTTGCCAAGGATTTTCTTTTCTCTCCTTCACCTTCTGCATTAGTCATCAGACCTGCTGCTCCCTGCTGGTACAGACCAATTTCTCACAGCTTAATACGCAAATTATTATCTTAAAATTCCTAAAATACAGCTCCACCATGGCTTAGCCACTTTTGCCACTTTAAAAATTACTACTTATTAATGTTAATCATGTTAGAATACTGGGTTTTCTTAACTAGTATAAGAGCTTACGTTTTTAATCTGAGTCATTTTTTTCCTCACAAATTTCCAGAAAATTGCTAGGATTAAAATACCATAAAGATTTCCTTTCAACTCAAGTGAGCCTGTAGCCCAGATTGCTTAGGAGAAAATCTTTCATCCCATTCGAAGGACATATGTGCAGGCTGATGTAAAGCACAATCGTCTACATATGTGTTCACTCCAACAGGACATTCGCACATTTACATTCTGTGGTTAACAAAAAATTAAAAACTGATGGAACTGTGTTACAAACTATTTCTTCCCTTCACCTTCACCCCGTATTTATGTCTTCAACCATACTTTATACAACTTTTGAATGTGCCCTCAGGTGAAATGTACAAGCTTTCAAGCTGTGCAGAACCCAAAGGGTAGTGAACACTGCATCTCTATTCAGAGGAACAAAGATGACCCCACAGGGGAAGCCATGCCAATCTCCTCCATTGCAGTTAATACCTAGAGGAAAGAGATGGACATGTGAATGCATCATCTCTAAGACAAGCAGTGTCTTCACCTGTAGTCACACAGCTGACTCTGGAAGAGATAAATGTGACCTCTTCTCTGGTAATATCCCAGCCATTTTAAGTAACAGTAATTTTGAAGTTTGTCAAAGGACTTCATTACGCAACCTGGATTTTAGAACCAAATTGAGCACAAATACATTAAAGCAGATATTTCTAATTTCTTGTGGGAAGATAGCATTTTCCCAAAACAATAGTCATTGGTCTTCATAAAAAAAAAATAGTAATAATCGTTTGTCTCAATTCTTGCTATTTGTTGTTACCGTGTTGTTCCATAATCTCCTTTCTAAGGGTTATTAAGAAGGAAGGCAAAGTTCTTCATCCATTTTTAATTTGATTTAGGAGAACAGCACAAACTATTCTCGGTTCTCTGACTTGTTTTCTGCCTAGAAATGGGCAAAACTCTTGGATGTCTGTTTTAATTTCTTAGATCAGTTGGCAGCCTTTGATACCCATGGTCCTTAGTTGCGATAAACAGCATAGCTTTTGTAAAATCATTCAAGTGATTTCGTTCTTTCTTCTCCAAACGTCAGCTATAGTTCCCACTGAACTCAACTGTAAAGCTGCTTTAGGCTTCATCTAAAACAGGTTTGGGCCCCAGGAGATGAAAGAAAGTGATTTTGATCAATTGCTCATCTGCCCAAAGAACACTTTCACACAGGTTCTGCCAGGCTATATTTTAGCACCCCTCCTCTATGTGATGCTGAGAGAGATAATAACACAATTTGGGCTGTTGTACTATCAAGATGCAGATGACACACAGCTCTATGCCTCATTTTCATCAAACCCAGATGGTGCAGCATCTTTGCTTTGCCTGTGCCTGGCAGAGATTAATACTTAGATAAGGACAAGCCGACAGAAGCTTAATTTGGACAAGATGGAGAAGGTGTTATTGTGCTAAGGGAAAATAGGGGCAATCTTACTTCTTTTCCGTTTCCCATTTGGTGGTTCAACTTGGAGTGAGTTTGGATTCCTATAGCTATTTGAAATCACAGGTGGCTTAGAGGGCTCAAGACAACATTTCATATCTGCTTCGATTAAACATCTATCACATTCCTTCTTGGCTTCGGACAGTGCCACCTCCAAGCTATGTCTTTGTAAATTCTAGACTTAATTATTGTGATGTGCTCTACATGGGGCTACAGATGAGGACCAACTGGAAACAATAGTGCGTGCTGAAACCAGCTGCTTGCCTGCTTGGCGATGGGAGCCATGGAGCACATACTAGATAACTCCTCTGGCAAAAAATCCTGTCTCTCTCCCCACCAAGGGGATGGTTCCCTCCCTGTTTGAATCAAACCTCTATACTGAATTGGTGTTAAATGACCTGGGTCCCATCTTCTTGAGAAAACATTTTCTGCCAAGTGAACTCTCAAAGCAATTTCTGACAATATTATGTTAGAGATCTAGAATTAAACAAATAGGAGGCAGTAGCAATGCTTTTAAAACAAACAGCTCTCAGCTTCAAAATTGGCATCCCCAACTACTCCAGCAGAGCCCAAATGTGTTAAGCTTGGCACAGTAAATGACCCTTCACTTTTCCCTAGTTTTGGATTATCACCAGGCTTATCACAAAGTACTGGTTTGGGAATCTCACAGTAATTGCATCTGTATTCATGAGCTTTTTAACATTATCATTAATATTGCAGTAGAGTTATGGGATCTCCATGAAATTACATTGAACTTACACCAAGAACTTAATCTAAACAACCTTGAACTTTCAATTTTTATTCTAAAGATCCCACCTGTGGCACATTGCTCCCCAAAATGTGTGGTTCAGATACACACTCCCCAGGATTCGATATTTTTCTCCCCTGCCTCTTGGATCAGCAGAAGTGGTTTGGAGGGCTCAAGTCAGTAGTCTCATTTATGACTTTTCAGCACTTCCTTTTCTAGGTCCAGCTCAAAACAGGACCTGCAGGAAGGAACTCTTGGGACAATAAAAAACTCCTTTCAAATTCCAGAAGGACTTAGGTGTAGTCTTAAAATGGAAATAACCTGTCATTTCTCATTGCAGACAAATCATGTATTTCAGAGGAAAATTTCAATAGAATACTGCAATCAGGATTTATTCTATCGTATATGTGATGCAAAGCATCAGAATTCTTTTCTTTTAGACAAATTTTGTTTTCTGCATTCATGTCAGATAGTGCTATTCTCCATCAGCAGTGAAACTGCCAAATGGTATAAGACACTGAGGACTAAGTTATCTCTTTCTGAGAGAAACAGTGGCAGAATACGTTTTTATGATAATAAAATCAAATTCCTTTATCAGTTGCTCCAGCTGACCAGTTCATACCTTGTTATCTGAATATGACACTTGCATCTCAAATATTCTGAGTAAATGGAGTTCAGATGTAATTCATACATCTTGAAAAGGAAAAAAAAATAATTTCCTATATAGATTATGTATACCAATAATAATTTAAATTCCTAAAGATATGCAGGTGCTTGGGTGGAAAAGGAGACATTTCAGTTCTTTGGCCTCCGCTTTGCTTAATTGGATTTTACTGAGCATTTTAAATCGTCTGAGACTTTTGATCAATGGCACATCCATCGACACTTCCAAGAGCTTTCACAACAGTACAGACCTGAATATTTATCTGACAGACATATTTTTGAATCTACCAACAGTTCCTTACCAAGATATTTTCATCAAAAATGTAAAATCTTATAAAAAATTCAAATGTTTTTGTTCAGTTGAAGCCCTCAGCTAGAATAATGTCATCTCATGACTACGCTGTATGGTGTTGTATTTAGTTGGGGGCTTTTAGTGCTACAGTGATAGTGATTTCAAAGGTTCCAGCTCCTTTTTATGAGATAACTACACCATACTTGATTTTGATCTGTCACCACCTTGCCACAGTATGATATTCCAGGTTTCTTGTTTTGAGTAAATGTATTTTTTTAATCATTGCAGCTTGATAAAACAGAAGCCCATTTTGAACAATAAAGCATAAGTAATGTATTTCTATTTTTATGTTTTCTTGGATACGATTGCAATTTATGAGAAAAACCACTATAATTATGAATGCAAATGATTTCACAGTTACTGCAACAGATTTTGTTTATATATGTTAAACTATGCTGAGAAAGAGCCGGCTTTGATCTGCGAAGCTCATTAATGTCTTTGCAAAACAGCAATCAGAACATGGTGTGTAGCAGTGATAGTGACCACTGTTCATCAAGATGTGACTCAAACTACACTACCTTTGAAATTCACATTCTTGTGTCAGAAAACAGAGGTGGATGATAGAGAAGTATTTTCAAATTAAACTGTTTAAAATTTTCTTTCCAGACTGATACTAATAACACTGTAATTTATTAAACCAATAGAACCTTGGTTTCTGCCAAAGACAGAAGCTATGCTGAAGACATATCCATACTCTTTTAAATTAAAGAGGGTGAGGGTGCAACCCTAAGATTCAGCTATTGACATCCACGCTGCATTCTCCTTTGCAGTAACTTCGACTATTCCCTGTACACCTCTTCAAGATGAAGCCTAGGTTCATTCTGAGGTTAGCTCCCACCAGTGAGCAGTGTGGATGAGGCCATGTTTAGCTATCTCCATCTGTCACCATCCTCCAATGTTATCCCAGAAGACCTCATATCATCACATGCAACCTGAAATACTCACACAACACTCCAGGGCATGTGTATACTCTCCACATCACCCTTATTAAAATCTCACTCTTGAGCCTGCAAAGCCATTTCATTCTCAGCAGCCTGGCTTATGGAACCTGCCCCGATGACAAGTGTTATTAACACCACATCAACAGACGTCTGATAGGCACTGTGGAGATGGTCTGGGCCTTACAGAGAGAGCAGCCATGCTTTCAGTGTTCAAAAATAAAGTCTAGGAGGGGAGAGCCATCCAAATGCCCCAAAAGAAACACCAGAGTACTGCAACTTATATTGGCCATACTGGTAGCACCACACAAGTTCAAAAAAAATAAAAAGAGACAAGTTACAAAAAATGAAATAGCTCACCTACAGATTCAACATAGAAATAGCAGATCCAGTGATGTCTGATGCATGTGTCAGATCCATGCTAAGTGCACAAATTATTTAGACAGTTGGCACCACCATGCCCTGCAGTGCCCATGACCTGAGGCTATGGTGCAGCAGATCTATTCACACTCTCCTTTCTTGCTTCTCACTGCTGTAGAGCAGGATCCAGGAGAGGACCCAGATGAAGAGGTGTCTCCTAGCATACCCCTGGTATCACTGCATATTCAGAAATGTCTCCCGCTTCTCTTTCAGAGATCATTGACAGTTCTTTGTCCTCTGGTATCACTGGAAGGAAGCCAATGGACAAGAACTGAGGTCATACACTTTGTTATACCATGCAGCCTGCACAGGTAAGAAGAAGGTACCATGCAGAAGAACTAGTCGCTCCTCCAAGTGACAGTCTTCCTTTGCAATCTCAGGAAGTAACTTGCAGCTGGGAATGACAGCTGGTTGTAGCACAGATACACTGCCCACAAGACCTCTGACAAACAAAAACTTCATGTAACAATAAGCTGTGCAAGTCTCCCAGCCAATGGTTGCACCCTTGCACGCAGCTCTCCTGACATCCCCCTCCCTCACAGATCACAAAACAGAGTGCCAATTCAGAAATGGCCTCACATACCTTGGCTGCAAAATAGCCTTGTTCCTTCTTCCTTATCACAAATACAGGGAGCTCAACTGTCAGAACTGGATTTGGACTTAGATTTCACCATCAAGATAAAATAGCTGCTGCCACAAGCCATCCCCATTCACTCTCGCACTGGGCCCAGTCCAAATCCACACCCTTGGAAGTACTACAGAAATATCCTGACAGTATCCCAAAGGCAATGTCTACATGAAATTTCTTGCCTTGATCTTGCCCATTTTCCTGATATTTATCCACACTCCAGCATTTATCCCATTTACAGCTGGGAGAGACTGGAAGGATCTAGCTACACCTTGCACGCAGCACAGGGAAAATCTGTGGGTGACCCAACATATGGGGACAAAATGAGCACCACACTGAACAGGCTAAAGACTCAGAAGAGGAAGGCAGGAATTATGGCATAAGGCAGGAAATATGGTATGAGAAGGGTCATCTCCCACTGCCTTCAGTTTTTCCTCAGGACTCGTCCATTGTGGAGCACAGCACTCACCATCATGCAGATGGGGTTCTACCATGCAGTGGAAACATATGCATGCTCTTCCCTCATAGAGAAAAGTGCAAGTGCATTCCTGGAATTAGTAGGGGAGCAGATTGGCACAGCAGAAATGAATAGAGCCCCTCTGTCCTTCTCAAAAATAGCCTCCTCCCACTAGTAGGGCATTTGAAACCATAACAGCGCTTGACACACCACTCACTGGCAAAGAACAGCTCACTGCTGGAGGCTGTAGTTCTTTGTAGGCCTTCTGCTAGCTGGAGCAGTTGCAAACCGTGTACCTCCTGGCCTGGCAGGACAGAGATGTCTGAACTGTCACAGAGTAGCTGAAAAACAGGAATTTTGATGGAAGAAAGATAAAAATCTTTTGCTTATCCTCATGCTCAAGACCCTCTGAGATGCCTTGCCTGGAGCTTCTGCAGTGTCTGGCCCCTGGTGTTGACTCAGGAACCACACTCCACACTGGGAAGTGGAGCTACAGGTTGCAGTACATGGGGTCATCCTTCATTTTAACTGCTTCCACTCCACACTGAAAACATGCTCCCCAAATGAGAACCCTTTCATTTTCGTTAACTCCTGATAGCTTTCCATTAGCTGGATAGCACCAGTTTTTGCAAAAATGTGGTTGTGTTAGCAGCTACTAAACCTATATCTATATTAGTTGAAGAGATGGGTGATGGATTTGTGCTCTAGACTGAGGCCAACCAACCCACTCTCATTTGTGCAGGATGGCTTTGCTCAGATTTCCAGTTAGAAATGGGCCCTGGCCCCCTCCAACCCTCACCCACGCACTGTCTGCAAGCAGTATTTTACCCTGACCAAAACCACACCAAAATCATACTGCCAATTAACAGTAGTGCTCAGGTCCATACAGCACCCTGGTTATTTCATCAGCATAACCAGGTTCTGTCTAATTCACTGAAATACAAAGTTATTTTAAGCTGATATAAGTAGGGATTGGAATAAGAGTAAGTTGCAGAGCGACACTCTTTCTTGTCCTCATCCTTTAGAAAAATAAACTTGTCTTTAGACTCAAAAATAAGTTGACAGCTGACTGAAATTACCCTAATCTTGTTTAATGTATAATAAGTCGAATTTCAGGAAAATGAAGTTTTCCATAAGGCATAAGCAAGCAGAGTCCCCCTGGAAAACTGACTTAATTTTAATGAGTAGTTTTCCAGTAAATCTTCTGATTAGGTGCTAAGGAATTGTTTCTTTCCAACATTTGCAATAACTTCTTCTTCAGTGGGGGCTGATTACGGCTGGCAGTGTTCCCCTTCTGGGGCAGTGGGTCAATAGGTTAATGTCTTGGCTAAAGGACCTGAGCATGCTTCACTTGGCAACGCTGCAGTGTGCTGCCAGCATGCAGCAACAGACAATAAAAGTGAGCTTAACCTCCCCAGTAACTCTCCTCTTCACCAAGGGAAGCATTACACATGAATATCTGCAGTCTCCTTTATATACCTGTTAGCAGCCCACTGCTGGAGTTTAGCATCTCTGTGCAGTCTTGCTACCATGGCTATAAATGCTAAATTTTTAAGCTAAATTTTTATTTTTGAAAGTAATAATCACATAAAATGCTCACATTTCAACTGGAAAAGTGTAGTCCTTTGGTAGGATGAGCACCAGCTCACTCCTGGTCTTCTTCAGTCATTAAGAATATAACACTTAAAAGCACTAATAGTTTGTCAACACAGTCTCATCAAGAACTTAATTTTTTTCTCCAAGTACCACATTTACATAATTAAGGACTATTTATACACTTTGGTTTTTAATTTCAATTTACCTTCAACTCCCAAAAACAGAGCATCTATACTTTACTTGAATGGAGACTTAGAGACTCTGAATGTACTGGTGAATACAGAGTGCATTATATTTATACTGATTGCACCAGAATCATATATGCATGCTACAAAATTATCGTGTAAGACAAAATTTAAGGCAATAAATATGAAAGAGGCATTTCCAATAAATCCAACAAGTTCCTATCATTCTCAAAAATGATATTTTAATTATATTCAGCAAGTGATACTGCGCATGTCAAAAAATCAATTTCATTAATTTTCTGATGTTTCATCCAGATACCGTACCACAGAGGTCTGGAAGCCCTTTTCTAATTATGGGTAATTGGGTGAAAGAACATTTGAATTTTTATTAGCACGTGAACTTTCTGCATGAAAGATACAGGGCTTTGCAGCAAGATGCTCGTCATTTTACTAAGGAGCTGAAAAAACATCAGCTCCTATTCCATGTGGTGTGGCAGCTGGGGTAACTTTGTGTTTTAAAAATTACTCCGTACCTTGCAAGATTAATTTGAAGTAGAGTTCTTGGCCACTGGTCACACCATGGTACTGTATGCCCAAATGAAATCATCTTCATTCCAGTCAATAAAAACTAAGCACCCCTTGGATTCAAAACATGCAGTCGTGAAGCCGTTAAAGTGGTCTTTGACCATTTTCCAGTCTATATGCAGTACCTATTTTTTGTCTGTTTATTAGTTATTAAGGCCTTTCTGACAGAAAAATTTGACCCAAAGGAGCAGAAAATAACTGAGGGTTTTATGACGTGCTATGGCATGATGAACAAGCCATGAAGGAAATCTTAAAAACAATGTAACCTATAAATGTCAGGGAGTTTCCACGCAAACATGAATCTCACAAGAATAAATCAATGACAGTTGCTTATCAGAGTCTGAACTAATCTTAAAGAGCAAAGATGTACATAGGATTATAAGCACAAGGATGAAAAAGGAGAAAATATATCTATAAATTCAGAAAGTGTGACAAAGAAGCTTCAACACAGTAAAGCCAACAGAGCAGTTGAAAACAAAAAAGCAATGTCTCCGGATAGATTTAGAAAAACATTGAATTTAATTTTTTTTCACAGCAAACAAGATGTTCTCTGGCAAAAGATATGAATCCTTTGTCAAGGCTGTCCAGATGGCCTTTGTGAATAAAATACTGCACGCAGCAGTGACATACTTGTTGGACAGATAACTTACAGATTTGGAAACAGCCTGTTGGAGAGCTTCATTAAACTAATAATGTTTCTGGTTATTTGGTTACAAGAAGCCAAGGGCCTAGTGACAATTTCATGAAAAGGAAAGTTTTAGCTGCTATGACAACCTGGACAACTCTGATTCTCCTTATGACAACCCAGATGAATTATATAAAATCATGAACTCCCAGTCAAACCAGATTCCAGAAAGTTCTTAAAAAATATAAAAACATATCTGGGAGATTACGAGAAAATCAATTCTTTTCTCTTTTTCATTCATAAGATTGAGAAGAATGTGTGAAGTCTTAAAAACTGCTTTGGTTATTGTGGACGCATCTTCATAAAATACCTTTTCATCAAGTAAGCAAAAAATATGGTTTAAGCCAACTTTCCTCAAGACAGGTGTTCTTCAGTTGTCTTTACTGGCAACTTAATGGTCCCAATATCAGTAAAACTGCAGTAGAACTGTCAGGAAGGAGAACACAGACAAACACATCAAATTTCTGAGATAGGTGAAGCCTACAGGTAAGGCCTTTTAAAACATAATTTCTTATTCAGTCAGTCCTTCTACGGATTCTCTTCCATTTTCTTTTTCTGGCTGGGAAAGCCTGACAGTCCAATGTTCTGTACCCCCACTGGGTTTCTCTGACATCCCTCTACTGCACCCCACAGATTGAATTTTGAAATGTTGCCCACCCACCCTTATTCTATGGCCAAAATGCCTTCCTGTTTTAATGGGATTTTCTTGATAAAGTAACAAAACAAAATATTACTTTCTTTCTTTCTCTTTTTCAAAGCAACTTTATGAGAAATAACATTTCAGAGCAATTTTTCTATAAACATAGCAATAACAAGAAAATACTGAATGAAATCAACATTCTGAAAATGTCTCAATTTTATCAGACCACCTGTGATTCTTGCTTTCTATTTTCAAGTTTTAGTATGAAACACAATTATCCCATGTAGACCCTCAGAGCTCCTTCTGGATGTCAGTCTGTACTCTTAAGTTGCAAGATCAACAACAGTAGACTTATAAACTTACTGTATTTAATTTATTTGAATAATACTCCTACCATTATATGTAATCTGCTGAACAAAGATTTGTGTTGCTGGTTGCTTCCACTGGAGGCAATCCATTGCCGGAGAGTTAATCCCTTTGAATACGATTCCCCAAATTTCTAGTTAATCCACTATAGCCTACAAATGGGTCCTCCATTCCATGTATAACATCAAAGTATGCCAATGCAAATGTTCTCTAGTTAATAAATAATCCAAACAAGCATTTAGCTGAAAAGCCATTTAACATCAGCTGTAATAAGTGACAAAGAAAATTATGATAGAGAACATCTCTTGAGAAAGATGAGAGATGACTGAGAAAGGGAATCTGATCTGTAATGAATGCAGTACAACTGCTTGTTTACAGTGATTGCTGCATTGTAGCTAAAGGGGGTGCATGACAACCATGCAGCACCACTGTGACAGATTCCATTTCCCTAATAACATCACAGCCTTCCTGGTATTATTCCATCAGATGTAACATATAAAATAGTGCATATAATTTTCAATAATATGATATAATTATATGGACCTGTACAGATGAATAGATTACACGAGTGAGACACCAATTTTCCAGCCAAAAACAAAGCAAGACAAGATATATAAAGATAAATCTAATACAATTTACACCTTCTTCTTAATGATTATAGACTTTCAGTCTAGCAAAGCCTTATTTTGAAAGGAACTGTTATTTTGCCTTTTTGCAGCAGATCTTAGTGTAAACACAGACACTGATATACTCATTGTGCAATCAAATGGAAAAAAAATGAAGTTGATAAAACAAGTTTATTATCTAAGGACCCATGATCATCATTCAGAGCCTCTTTTCTTCTTTGAAGTCAGTGGAAAATCCACTTTTATGCCATGAATGTCCCCCACTTCGTATTTCAGAGAAAAAGCAAATGACACCAAGAAGAAAAGGAGTGGGCAATCTGGTGGAACATGACGTTGACCATGCCTAGATCTGGCAGCAGTAGCAGTGCAAGTAGAAGAGAAATTAAGCCTTGGAAAGACCTGACAAGCTTGTCAAAATGGAAACAGGAGTAGAATGATATGTGTGATGATTTGCCTTTGACACAGATGAAAACATTTGACTTTTGATAATCAGATAATAAGCTAATAAAGCTTCGGGCTGTGCTAATTTGTTGGAGTGGAATGTGTTTAGACAGGATGATGAACATGTTTTGATAAGGCATTTGTGAGACAACACAGTAGTGATTCCAAGGAATTTTGTAAGATACTTGTAAAGCCACTCTAACCCTAACAATGTAGGCAACATGGAGGTGATGTAAGTGCAAATGAAACAGGTCTCTAACCAACCAGAGTAGAGGTTCAAAGTGTATCTTCCAATATCTGGCCATGTGTAAATGTAAATACTGTACAAATCAGATGGCTTTGTTTATAAAAACTATGTATTTGCACTGGTTCTTTGGAGGAGGTGAAGATGAGTGATGAAAGAGGACGGATCGTTTAGATGCATGTGGCTGTGTGTGGAAAAGATGTGTAATGTGAGAGGACAGGGTAAGAAAGCATTGGGTGTGAGAGACTGAGTAGGAGGATAAAAGATGTAAGAGATAAAAGGGAGAGATGCAGACAAGAGAAAATGTATGTCTGATTTTAAAGATAAGGGTAAATACCTTCAGTTCAGTACAGCAAGCAATAGGAAGCCAAGCAGTGATTCATATGGCCAAAACAACAGAAGAGGAGATGACACAGAAGCCTAATTTTGGAGAGATTCTTGGGGAAGATAAGCTAAAGAAAAAGAAAACATTAGAAAGGCAATTATAAATGAGTACCAGGCTATATATGAAGATACTAATAATTACTAGTCGTAAAGCAAATGTATGTCTAGTTGTCCCCTAAATATTTGCAGGAAGTCTCGATTTTATGGCATTTAACATTATGGATGGCTTTAATTTGTTGTGTTTCTTTTTGAAAATAATACCAAATAAAGGTGTCTACGGCCATGTATTAATCATTTGCCAAACTTTGTTTTTAATTAAATGCATTACCGTGCTATATGAGTGCATAAAGGAGAAAACATCAAAGCTGCTCTGTTCTGCTATTGTTAAAATGGGAAAACTGTTTTTTCCTTTGGAATTTCAAGTTTTACATTACATGATTTAGCCCAAGGCAAATATATTTTATGGCTGAATTATAAACTTCCTGAGAAACAGGTTTATAACAGAGGTGCAGACAATCTTCAAAAAGGTGTTCTAAGCACCAAGTCAAATTACGAAGCAGAGATGGGCCTCGACCCAAACCCCAGAGCTAGCCACTCCATTAACTTCTACAAGCACGGGATTCAGACTCAGTCTTTGTAACACTAACTCATCCTTGCCATAAAATCCCATTACTGATGTGAAAATGGAGAGCTGAACAAACATGTAAGCAGTTGCAGGATCAGAACCTAAAATACTATTACTAAAATGTGAGAAGTGGATTATAAAAAGAGACTACTGAATGTTTCATTTGATGACAGTTCATATTCAAGATGATTAAAGCTTAAACATTTTCAGAGAAGTACATGTAAACCAAGGAAAGAATGTCTTCACTCATCATTTCAGGGCAATTCCTATATGGAAGATGTATGTGCCTGTGTTCATGAAACAGAGAGAAAAAGGTGGGTAGAAAAATCAGACCAATGCCATCCACATCATAATAGGAAAGGGCATAAACGTATCAGACCTGTATTGGCACAGGCTGCCCAGGGGAGGTGGTGGAGTCACCATGCCTAGAGGTGTTCAAGAAAAGGGTAGATGTCATACTGAGGGACATGGTCTAGAGCGGTCACAGGCACAGGTTGATGGCTGGACTACATGATCTCAGTGGTCTTTCCAACCTTTGCAATTCTATGATTCCATGAGATTCTGCTGTACTTCCTAAGACTTTGAGAATACAAGAGACAAAATGTGAAATCCAGAAAGCTTACAGAGCGCTGAGGAAAGGCACAAGTCCTCATCCATGGCCACAAAGCAGACAGCCCTGCCCAGCTGTCTCTGCAGCGCATCTCTGAGCAGGAGGAGGAAGCACTGACACTGGAGACCTGAGCATGCTGCAGTCAGCCCTGGTGCGTGGATTGGTGGTTACGAGGCATTAGCCCTGCAATTTATCACACTGCACCATCTCACTAATGTACATGCTCTACCTGCGTTTAAGTATTTAGTTTTTCTTTCAGATAATGGAATTCCTTTAAAATACACCATCTAGCAGTACACTGTGCCTGAGCCTACAGAAAGTGACTTTTTAATCTGATACAGAAACAAATTGAAAGAACCCTCCTGTTGGTAGGTTTGTTTGGAGCATCTTTATACCATACAACTGGGAATGGGCATCGGCTCCCTTCAGATTCATGGGCACCACCTGACAGGAGAACACTGATGGAGCCAAGAGAGCCACTGGTATCAGAAAATAATTGCAATTGTTAATATACACAACCTCTGGTTATCTTCTTACTGTGTTTCATTTATAAAATTAATCTTGGCCTCTGAGGCTGAGCTTTTAAAACTAACATGTATGCATACACTTGTGTATACGCCAATTAGCTGCCATCAGCAGGGAACTTCAGAATTCGGAAATAGATGTACTTTATTTCAAAATGCATGTTGTCTCTCAGACAGTTGCAGATGACGGTGTGCTTCAGGACAGAACCAATTTATCTCAAGGACTGTCCAGCAGCACAAGAGCTTTAATCATCAGAGAGCACTGCTAGCACTCCCCTTCCCCCTTTTTCTGGGAACTTCACTAAAAGAAAAAAAATAAGGGGGCTTAATGTGCTACCCATAAAATATACATCCCAATCAATCACGGAAGTGCCCAAGCATTGTATACGATGATCCAGAGAGTGCCTAAAGTCAGAGAAATGAGTAACTCAGTCTGACCAGGTCCTGTCTGCAGACGTGGGCACGGGCACGGATATGGGTTCGGACACAGGCAGGGACATGGGCATGGGCAAGGATGGAGGGCTGAGGAAGAAGAGGATGAAGTGTGCAGAGAATGTAACAGGATCAAACAGTGCTTCAGTGTGTGATATTGCAGAACTGCAATCACAGAAGAAAGCAGAGCATCTGGCAAAAACTCAGAAAGTAGCAATGAAAGTGCACGGTATGAACCCAGCAGACAGATTTCCTACGGACTTAATCTCCAGACTTCAGCTGACCTTAAAGTCGGGGCTTCAAAAGGGCAGCAAGGGAGAGGGAGAGGGAGAGGGAGAGGGAGAGGCTGAGACTTGGGGCTGGAGACAAAGAGATGGAGGAGGCTGAATCTCCGTACGATGTCTGAACACAGATGTAACACATTTGTAGTTAATCTGTGCGGCTGCAGCCTTACAGCTATGTTTGAAGATCGTTTCAAACATAGTTACATCTTCCGAGCGGACGAGGATTTACAGCTGCGGCCGCATGGGGGCTGACCCCCAGCAAAAGCCCACTCCTTTTCCCCGCAGCCTTCGGAGGGGCTCCTTTGGAGAAGGACCTCCACAGGCCCTTTTTGTTGGAGCATGAACAGGGTTCACTGGCTGTGCACCACTAACAAAGCGTTTCCAAACTTGGCTGCAGGAGATGCGAGTGCCTGATATCTACGCCAGCCCCAGGTCATTTCCTAGCGCAGACCCATCTTTGGGGACCACTTAACGCTATGGTTCAGCTTTCAGCCTCTGAGCTCTTGGTGTAGCCCCTACCGCAGTGCCCGACCGCCTCTGCACAGAAGGAGCTCAAAGCACTCCATGTGAAGGGAGCGCTGGGGTTCAGCTCAGCACTAACTCCTGAAGCATAGGGGTAGTCTTTGGGGCTGGGCAGTGGGGCAGGGCAGTGGGGCAGGCCCCACTGCTGGCTGGGACCACACCACACATCCAAAGCCAGAGGACTGGGAGTGCGCTGTGCCCTCCTCGATGGAGATTTGGGGCTGCACATCCTCGCTGGGGAGCACAGCAGGTCTGGGGGATATGAGCTGCTTCTCAGAGCTCTGAGGCTTTATGGGGATAGACAGAATGGTGACAACCCGTGGGGTACAAGAGGAGGGGGTCGGGAATGGGGGGGTTGCAGGAAGGTGCCCCCAGGGACACAAAGGGGACAAGGGCAGGGCGTCTGGGTGAGCCTCCAGCACGGGGCTCCCCACGCGGGAGGGCAGAGACGGCAGCGCCCGGGAGTTGGGCGCGGGGCTACGCAGGAACCCGCGGGGCGCAGGTGGGTGCCCCCGCCCGGCTCGACGCTACCTGCCCGGGTGGGAGAGGCCGCTCCCCGTCCCCCTTCCCCGCCGCGTCTCCCGGAGCCGGCCCCCGCCCGGCCGGCTGTCACGGCCGTGTTTGTTTGTTGCTTCTTCCGCGCCACCGATGTCTTGGGGGGCTGAGGAGGAGGAGAAGGAGGAGGAGGGCGGGGAGGGGGAGGGGACTGGGGCTTGGGAGACGGCGGCTCCTCGGCCTCTCTTATTGCCGCTGAGTTGCGCTCCTCTTCCTCAGGCTGCGAGCAGGAGCCGCCCGGGCGCTTCCCGTTCCCGGCCGGCACTCCCCGCGGCAGCGCCGCGCTCCCTCGCTCGCTCCCCGCCGGGGCAGGTGAGTGCGGGGCGCCGCCGTCCCAGCCCCAGCCCCGCCGGGCACCGCCGCGGGAGCCGCGGCGCGGAGCAGAGCAGGAGCGGGGCGGGCTCGGGGACGCACTTTGCCAAACTCCGGCTCCCGTCCCCGCTCACCGCCGCTCTCCTCCCTTCTCTCCCCTCCGCAGAGCCGCCCCGCAGCCCGCCCCGGCAGAGCGCTCCCGAGGTGCCAGCAGCAGCCGCCCGGATTTCTGTCTGTCTTGTTTGTCTGTTTGTTTTTTCTTTTTTTTTTTTCTCCTCGTTTTCATTTGGCTTTCTAGTCTCGCTGGGAATGGCCGGGGCAGCGGCGCCCGGAGCGGGAACAAGTGTGGGGAAAGGCAGAGGGAGCCGGAGCTGAACGCCAGGATGCGGGCGAGCTGAGGCTCAGAGCGAGCGGCCAACCTCCCTCTGCCCCCGGGACTGCCCGAGCGGACCGTGCCTTCTGCTCCCGACTCCGGCCGGAGGATTTAAGACCCAGGAAGAGTTGTACGTGGAGGGCTTTTTTTTTTTTTTTCATATTTTTCGTCTTTTCCCCGCTCTCGGAAGGGAAAATGGATTGGGGACTTCTCCTGCACTGCGCAGCCCTCACCTTCACCCTCGCCAGGGCTCTGCGAAGCGGTGAGTGTCGCGAGGACGGCGGCGCTCAGCCTGGGGGGCGGCTCCGGGGCTGCGGGAGCAGAGGGCGCACAGCAGGGCCGCTCCGACCCGCGCCCCCCCCGGGAACTTTCCGCCGGGGGACGGGAGCAGCGCGGTCCTCCCCCGTACCTTCCGGCCGGGCATTGCCTTCTGTGCTCTTTGGGGTGCTTGTACCGAGCAGGCTGCTCGTTCTCACAAGATCAGGACAGCTAATTATCTTAATAGTGTTTCCTCCCATCGGCAATTAAACAAGTCTCGCCTTCGGTATCTCAAAGATAATGAACACTGAAGGCGGAAGGCTCTTCCTCGCCCTTTCTTTCCCCAAAGCGAAAGGTCTCGGAGTGCCGTGCCCGTTTCGGGCTGTCCGCGTACCTGCGGGTGTCAGAGCTCTCAGCCCACCCCTTCCCGAGGTGCGCAGTTTGTGTACAACTCGCGCAGTGCTGGGGTGGGGGGGGGGGGGGAGTTGAGCCTCCCCACGAAGGCTCAAAGACTCTTCTAGGAGAGAAATCCCGTAACAAATGACCGATGCAGTTGGTTTACTATCGGGCACCCCCGCTCCTCTTTGAAAAGCACCGTGCTCCTCTTTTCCCGAACAATGCCCGTGCACCGCGGATGTGTCTGTCACTGCCTGATGCATTTTTCAAGACGCTCGGGCTGTGGGAGCGCTGACGTTCCGCTCCCACACACCGAGCAGCTCCTGCGAGTTTGCCTTTCCCGACAAATCCCGAGCAATTATTATTAACTAATTATCAAATATTTACTTTAGCCTGGCTGGGTTTTCAATCAAAGTAATTAGAAGAAGAGAGCACCCTCCGCTCTGCGCTGGTATATTGTTTTAATAAGAGACCGCGAGTGGAAGAGAGAGCATTAAAGCCGCGTGCTTTATGACGGGAGTTGATCTCCTTCGCAGTGTTTGGAGGAGGCTGAGTTAAAGCCGGGGGGAGCCGCCTCCCAGCACAGTGGCACAGGAGCGGGGGTGTCGGGTTGCTCTGGCGCTGCCCCCGGCCCAGGTGAAGGGTGAGGGCGGCCCCCGGCTCCCACATCACCCAGAGGTGCCCCAGCCCTGCAGCTCCCAGGGCCGTGCTCTCCTTGGCCGTCGCTGGCCTTTGGAGGAATGGAGCAGGGCAGGGTGCTGGGCAGGAGCCTCCATCTGCTGTGAGCGGGGAGCGCGTGGCCCTGCCCCAGGCACCGAGCCGTTAACCTCCCTCCCATCCCACCCGCCGGACCCACTGATGCCAACTTCACCTACATCCAGCGCTGGTGTCTGCTAAATTAATTCATTAACCTTATTTAGAACTAATGGTCCAAAGTCATTAGAAACTACTCTTCTTAATCAAGTGTGAGAGAGATTGCGCAGAGCCGCGGAGCCGAGCAGGGCGCATTATCTTATTACACTGTCACTTTCCCAGAAGTCGCAGATTAAGGAGCGCTGGTGGTAGTGAGTCCACCTCGGCGTCCTCCGAAGTGACTCTTGTCAAGTGAGTGGGTGCAGCGCTGCTTTATTTCAGGCGTTAAGCAGATGCCAGGCTCTTCCATGTTGTTTGCAGGGCTGGAGTGGGCTTAATGAGACGGGATCACTTTCCAAGGGTGCTTACGGAGGGAGGAAAAGGCAAGGTTCCCCGGAGCCCAGACGGCGGATTAGCGAGATCACCAGTGACAGCTTTGAGCTCTGAGCCGCAGCGCCTTTTGTTCTGGTCAGGGGGAAACAGGCTGTTCTGCGACGGCAAGGTGGAAATAAATAACAAGATAGCCATTCCCAGCAGCGTGCTTAGCAATATCTGGTTCTTGACCACACAGCTGAGAATGTATCATCCCCTCCTCTCTTAATTTATGGCAAATATTCTTTACAAAGTGTGCAGCTTAATGCATTTTTGATGTGCTCTTCCTCATTCATTTCCATTTGACCTGGTTTTTCTACAATAAAATCCTGTACATTCATAAATTCACGCTGAGAGCAAGGAATGCCATTTTGCTTTTGCAGAGTGTGTGTAAGATACAGCAGTGCAGTCTGTGTGTACCATTATTGGGATGTAGTGATATACAGGCTCCTTTCTCAGTGCAGGCAGTCTTCCTGTCTGTAGTTCACTGTCACATTTTATTGCTCAAAATTAAACAGTCACTGTGTAGGGAAAGTTTTCCCTCTCTGAACATCCATGCCTAGAAAACCGTAGTAGAAAAAAGGTGAAAACAGAAATCTGCATTGGACAGTGAACTGAGTGATCACGTAGACTGAATCTCTTGTCTCTACATTGATCTCTTTATATTTTTGCCATAAGCCCTAAAGTGCAGCCTTGGCAGTGCTGCCCAGAGGACCAGGATGCGGTGTGATACATCTCACAGTCACACTTGGTGACTCCAGGAACTTTTGCAACTACTTTGCTATTAGAAATAAACCTTTGTTGTTGTTGGGGGGAGGGAGGGAGGAACGGAGGGAAGAGGGAAGGATGTTGTTCTGCTCCATTACTTTGATGCAGCCTCCAAGCATGAACAAACTTCCTTGAAGGAATAAACAGTGGATGATTTCTGCTTCACTAAAACCACTTTGTTCTCTGCCAGCCTGGGTTTGAGGAGCATAGATAATTTTGGCCTGCCTAGATTTATGGCCTGATAAGCAAGGGGAGAGTCTGCTGCAAGGAGCAGGGATTCCCAGGACCATCCCAGTGACACTGACCAGGCTCATCGTGGACAGAGGTCAGGCGGCCTCCTTTTAGCTGCCCTCCCACAGCTTTCCTTAAAACTTTATCGTGAAGGAGATTATACTTCGGGGGGTAATTGGGTCTGTGACACCTCCTGAGCTAGTGTTAACACTGTTGGGAGGAGGTGAGGTTTGAACACCGTATGGGCACTGTTTGCTTGGGAGAGCTTTTAAAGTCCAGGAAGAGGGGATCTTGTGCCCCATGCTGGATTTATAGATGGACACAGAGAGGCAGGCCTCTTCCCTTCAGAAAACATAGCAGAGATGCCTTTGTGCAAGCACATAGGAAAAGTTTGCTTGAAAGAAGGCTGTCGTCTCCTTAAGTACCAAAAAAGCCAACCTCTTTTCCTTCCACTGCAGATAAATGTGGTGACACAATCAAAATTCTAAGCCCCGGGTACCTCACCTCCCCCGGCTACCCGCAGTCCTACCACCCCAGCCAGAAGTGCGAGTGGCTGATCCAGGCCCCGGAGCCCTACCAGCGGATCATGATCAACTTCAATCCCCACTTCGACCTGGAGGACCGCGACTGCAAGTAAGTGCGGCCGCCGTGCTGCGGAGCGCTATGGCGCCACCTTCCGGCGCAGCGCCGCGCAGCTCCCATGCTCCGCGGCGCTCCGCGGTGCTCCGCGCCCGCTCCACCGCAGTGCCCGGGGCCGGTCCTCACCGCTGCCACAGGGCTGCGGGCTCCGTTCTGCCGGGCCCGGCCGGCGGAGCGTCATTCGCGGGAGGAAGTGGAGGTGGAAAAGTGTCTTTGCAACTTTTCTGTAGATGATGTGATGTAGGTTTGGATTCCCTCTGCCTGATGGGAGAGGTGGGTGGATGATGGTGTGTGTTACAGGAGTGGAATTAGGATGAGGCGTTATGTGTTCGTTTGCCTGTTTGCTTTTTCGAATAAGTTTCTAGAATGTTAGAAAATAGTCCCTCTTCTTTTAGGATCCCTACAGCTACTAACAGCCTGTGGCAGAAATGGGCAACCTGTAAATTGTAAACTCCTCTAATTAATGCAGAATGTCTGCTATTTACTGTCACCCATTAAGGGGCAGTGAACTGCAGATACGATAGCTGTACATCCTCCTTTCTCCCTTTGCTGCTGATTTATAGCCAGGAGCTGCTCTTATCCCTCCTTCTGCTCTGCTATAATGCTCTGAGAGGAGGAAGGGGAAAACCGAGGCGCTCTGTGCATACGTTTCCATTGACTGTCTGTTTCTCAGAGTGGTAAGGGGAGTGGGACTCTCCCATAAAATTGTTCTCCACTTTTCCCCAAATCTTTGCCTGGAAGCCATTTAACTTGCATAAGGCAAGACACGGTCAGGTCATTCCCCTCTTCAACATATCCTCTAAATTCAGCCTACTTGTTTCACAAAGAAAATGTTTTAATAATTCACTGTTTAAAAATTTCTTGAGTATCATGCAGTTTTCATATTCTTCTGACAACTGCAAGAGAGAGTCGTTGTTCATTAATGCTATCCGTCAAGATTTTCTCTGCATGTCAGGAAGAGATTAAACTCAGTTGCCATTAGTGTTTGACATTTCATGAGAGTGCTCGATATTCCGCAGGCTCTGGTACTGTAAAATGATGCTCAGCATCATCAATTGTCATGGACCGTGAGGTGAGAGTGTTGGACTTAGGGAGCGACTGTACTCAAGCACTTAATTTTTACCATGCGTGTCTCTGTTCCTATTACTTAATAAATAGATTACTTAGATCATCATTATTGATTTCCCTTAAAATGAAGTTCTTTAATGATGCATTGTGGCACTTAGTTGCATTGTTGTTGTTTTTATAATCTCTTGTATATCAGCATTTCAGTTCAAGTGATAATGCAGGAACACCCTATGCTCATAAAACTAAACGGATTCTTTGTTAAAATGAATTTTTATTGTGATGTTGGAGCTGCAGCTCATATTCACACCATATGTTCACACGCTCATTTCCCGTTCTTTAATTTTTAATTTGCTGTACTCAGGCAATGATTCACTTCCTTGTGTCTTCTTTATATGGGTTTTACTTTCTTTCTGTGGGACAGCGCTAATGCTTAAAAATGATCGTGTGTGTGTGTATCTCTTTGTCTTTTAGACAGAGATTGAGAAATTAAATCAAGCATATTTCAATGTCAACCCCTTTTTTGTTCCTTGCTAGAATACATGTTTTTCCAACGCTATAAAACCAACGTGGTCTTTGACAGCAGTAAAGTGGTGTACAGCATACAATTATTTAAGGAACAAGTAATCTTTGTGGCGTAGTGTTGTGCTAAATAGTGCCAGACTGAGCTGAACTGGGTCCAGGGAAGAGATTGACTCCCTCCCTTCACCGTTCCCTTCTCAATATTCATTGTCCACTCTCGCCCTTGCATTATTCCTTTCTCTGAAAGGGGCCCAATGCGGTAATGAGATGGCAGTGGGTGGGAGGGAGCTCTGAACAGGGCTGTTTGCATTGTCTTTGCAGCGTGTGATGGTGATGACTTTACTGTCATTTGGTCTATGCTGAAATGCTAATCTTCTAGGCTATGATAAATTACTCAGCTGCTACTTCACTTATATTTAAAATTGCTCTTTTTAAGTTGAGAAGGATTGTGTTTGTGCCAAGAACCTTAGGACCAGAATAATAGAAAATGATTTCAGCAACAAAAATTTGTCAACAAGCTCTGTGGTTTCACATTTCACTGTCTGCTTAGGAAATTCACATTCCTTTTACCGAATATTGGGTGCAAGCAATAATTAATGCAGTGAAACATATCATGAGATTTTTTTTTTTGGTTTTGCAACTAAGTACATTCTGATTTCCTAATATTCTTAGTTTATTAGCAACTCAGTGTGCCATCTCGAAATGTGCAATTTAGGTTACACACTGGCTTATTGAAAGGTTTAGCAGTGGAAATTAATAAGCACTTAAATATGAAAAGCAGATAGAAAATGAGAGATAGGGGAATTCATGTCTGGGAACAAAAATGCTCCATACAATTAAAGTGGACTAGAGGAGAAGATTAGCTTTCTGGCCTAGTTCCCAAAATCCTCTTTATAATGCTGTTTCTTGCATCTTATACCTCAGTTAGAGTTGGAGATAACTTTAATAACAAAAACCCCTGCACCCAGGGAGGGGAACAGTGTGACTTTGGAAAGGTTACCATTGTGGTCTGTAGTGTGAACAGGAAAACCAAGAGGCCTTACCTGATTTGTAAATATCACCGCATGTAGAAGGCTGGGCGTATTGAAATGTAAAACTGGTGAAAGGTTTATTCTCTGAGGAGAATCAAAAGCAGCAAATCTCGGTATCAGCTATACTGAAGCTGTTTGCGGTGAGTCTCTTTGAACATTAGGGTTTGGGATTCATTTTGAAAATATACCCTTGATTTACCTATGATTATGCTGTGCTTTAATGGATATGTTTCTCAAATGACTGCTAGTAAAATTCATACGTGTGTGATTTTCTGATGATCATTTGAGTTGTTTTGAGCAAACATGGTGAAAAATCCTGTTTTTCTGGAGACAGTCCAAAGTACTCAACTTTCACAGTTCGAAAGAATAAAGATACGCAAATAATTAGAAATATGCTCACACAAGCGAGGTTCATCTGACAGAAAACCTTCTAGCCAGAACTACTGAACCAGCGTAATGGAAATACTGGGTCTCAACGGGAAGCATACAGTCATGTCAACCACAGATTGTTATCAAGAGTATTAGCACATAATGAAAAAATACAGAGTCTCTTTTTAACTTTTAACTTTAATGAGTGTTGTGCCTCCTCTTCAGGAGGCAAAGAAACAGCAATTACTGTTTACTTTAAGACAATGTTAGCTTGTTTGCTGATTTGCCTTTTCTCAAGCAAGCATGGATAATATCCATGCCTTTTTTGAAGTCAGGAAGATGGTTAAAATGAATAGAAGAGACAAAACATATGTCTGAGTATTAAAATGCTCCAATGTTTGTTGCATGTGGTAAATGCTTTTCAGCACTTGGGGCAAGCTGTAGAAGTCTCGTGTCTCTGAAGGAGCCTACTGTGTAAATGTAGCCATCTTGAATCCAGTAAAACTTTATACCTAGATAATAAACAAGAATGTCACTGATACAGTACTCTGAATTTATGGAACTTTTCCGGTTTCCCAGCAATGCACACTATCAGCATGATAATTTATAATGGTTTGTGACAAATGTTGTTGAGCAAAGAGGTGTGTGGTTACATTCAGATCAGATGTCATTATCTGGGGAGCAATAAAAATTTCACAGACACTAGGTTAAAAACATTAAGAAAATGAATGTGAAGCTTCAGAAGAAAAGGGCTTAAGAAAGGTGGAGAACTGGGTAGGGAAAGCCCAAAAGTGGTTTTCTTACTGACAAATTATTGACTTTGTTGCCAGACTTGACTATATTGTTTTACAAGGTCTTCATAGATATTCCATGCAGTACAGTTGTTTTATTGGCCATCATTTATAGAAGTATAGAGTAAATATCATCCTTGCTTGACAGTTATAAAGGGTCTACGCAGTGCTGTCAAATCAGTTTGAACAGAAGAATTGCCCATTTTGGAAACATTTGCATCTTAGATGGAAAGATGTCATAGATAATTTTTCTTTATACTGCGTTTACCAGGGATTAGTTACACTGATGAAATTAGGTCTGAATAGAAATTGCAGTTAGTTATAGAATACAGAGAAAGGGAAAAGGGAAGGGAAGGGAAGAAGGAAAGGAAAGGAAAGGAAAGGAAAAGAAAAGAAAAGAAAAGAAAAGAAAAGGAAAGGAAAGGAAAGGAAAGGAAAGGAAAAGAAAAGAAAAGAAAAGAAAAGAAAAGAAAAGAAAAGAAAAGAAAAGAAAAGAAAAGAAAAGAAAAGAAAAGAAAAGAAAAGAAAANAAAAGAAAAGAAAAGAAAAGAGAAAAGAGAAAAAAAAGAAGAAAAACACCTGTGTTTATTTATGTAGAAGAAAGCAGCTCCTGCAGACCCTTGAGTCTGGAAGCAGGAAGGCTAGCCAGACATACTGAGTGCAACTGTAGCCCTGCAAACTTCTATAGCCCTTAATGACGTTGGAAATTCATCCATCCACTGTATTTCTAAATAATGTCAATGGATTTATGCTGTAAATCTGTAGGCATAACAAACTGAGGCTGGTAAAATAAACAGGAGCAAGGCAAGCCATGGCTCAGCCTTGCTTTACTTTCTGCAAAGTTTAAGCTTTCATTTACTTTTGTTTAAATCCTGGTTCCTATTCCTCCACACAGTGACAGGCTGCCTTCAGCAGACTTTGTGGTTTGTGTTTCTCTTGGGCAAAGGCAGTTTGAGCCCCAGGTGGCACTGAGCTGCTGTGGCTATGCAGTGATGTCCTGGGAGACCCAGTTAAACCGCATGTGTTGGAACGGTCCTTTGAACTGCTAAGGCTGCATGTGTTGCAGCTGCTTTCTGACTGCCCAGAGGTGTGACTGGGGCCTGGCTCCAGGTTTACCAACCCTGAATTGCTCCCCGATCTACACAAAGGACATCTCAGGAGTAATGCAAGGTCCAGATTCCATACTGTCTTATTGTCATTGAAAGCAAGGGGAATTTTGCCCTCCACTTTTGCAGAGCTATATCTTCTTTTTCTTTATGGCTGTGAGGAATGGTGAAGCACAGGCCCTATACGACCGTTTTATAACTGTATCAGTCATTTTGATGGCAAACGTCAATCAGAGCTTCCTAATTCGCTCTCCCTCAGTTGCTTTTGAGCTCAGTAGGCAGTGAGGTGACTGCAGCTGATGATGGCAGCTAAGCAGCAGAGATAGTAAAAGGGCAGATTAATTCAGGCCTGTGAAAGGCAGGAGCTGTATTTCCTAGAATCATAGAATCACAGAGTGGTTTGAATTGGAAGGGACCTTAAAGAGTATCAATTCCAACCCCGTCCATGGGCAGGGCTGCCTCTCAGCAGCTCAGGCTGCCCAGGGCCCCATCCAATCCGGCCTTCAGCGCCCGCAGGGATGGGGCACCCGCAGCTTCTACCCACAGGGCAGCCCGTGCCTGGGCCTCACCACCTGTTTCACCGTGGTTGAGCTCAGAAGAGAAGTCTGAATGATTCAATGCCTCTGAGCTTTCAACCAGAAACATGGTTCTAGTAGCCTGCTCTGCTTGTGTAGGCACCAGTGCTGTCTTCTAGCGATTTGCCTCACAACCAGATGCCTAAAACAGACATGAATTCCCACTTGCCACCAGCTGAAGGTGGCTTAAGTAACACCCACATCCTATGTGTCTTTTGAGTGAACCAAATCACCCAGCCCTCACACCGTGAGCACCCCACCAAAGGAGGCTGGCATATACCCGATGGCCTCACTGTCGAAGCCAGGTTCAATGTGACCTTGAGAGGGATGTGAATCCCAGCACTGTCCTGCAGGAGAAGCTGTACCAGGGCCAAATGGACAGCTTCTCCAACCGGGATCTCTCTCAGAAATTTCTCCTTCAACAGGAACATCAAGCTGTTTGGGGTTACTGAGACATTATTTGGAATTATTAAATCAATGGAAGTGATCGTCATTCCAGCCACCAAAACAAGAAAAAAGCATTTTGATGTAGTTTAGGATGAGAGTCATTGTTGTGGTGGACTTGTAATATCTGTTTCTGGGTGCACTCATAGAGCATTTCCCTACTTTAAATAAAAGCACATTAAGGGCATTCTCAGGCAGTGTGCTGTTGGTGACTATTATTTGATACCCTCTGGAAGGCCAACGGTGCCAAGGAAGGGGGTAAGCCCAGAGTCTGCTCAGAATCAGGGAAGCAAATAACTCTTGTTTCAGAACAGATGGAGTGTGTTGCCCTTCCTGTGTGTACACACAACTACAAATGCATACGGATAATGTTCTTCCTTAACTTAAAGGTTCTGAATCCTAGTACTTGCTCCTTGCTACAGGATTCAGCATGTATTTCCAGACGTTTATCAGATGCAAGCATCCAAAGATAGGTCTATTATTTTATTGTGTTTTAGAGATTAAGTAAGTGTTTAAAGAAGTTGGAAATTAAATTGTTTTTGCGATTACACAGTGCCATAAACAGATTCTCTTTTGTTGTTTTTCCAAGCAATTAACTCATGTGAAAGTCTCAGCTGTTAACCTGGCTAACAGTTCTTTCTTTTAGGGTAGTGGCAGGAAAAGGCATTAGGGGAATCATGAGCAAATTACCTGGTCATACCTGAACATTTGGGCATGTGTACATTAGGAAGAGAGGAACTGGATGCAGAGCCTGTCTCTGCACTCTGTGGGTACGGGTATATCCCTGGCACAGTAGAGCCTTGATTTGGGTCTCCTTTGGTATCATGTTACAATTATAATAACAATCATATGCCGATGTTTATATTAATCTAGACAGTTAAGTGAACTGTGGGGAAAATTCTATCTTGACGTGCTACAACCAGATGCCCTTCAGACAGGAAAAAATCTTAAGGGTCAAATACAGATTCCCATGAGCCTCATCCTTCAGCTTTTCTGTGGACAGAGAGGGAAATTTAGAACAGAGGGCTGAGTCCTTTCTAAAATGAAACCCAGAGTTGTGGACCTTAGCCCATGAACCGTTTAAGATGCTTTCAGTCAACCCCATCCTGCGTTCTTCACCCCCCTCTCCATGTTAATGTAATTAAAATAAAAACCTACATGTTGCTGAAAATTAGTTTCTTAATTATAGCTTATTGCAAGCTATAACACTGGATCATAATTTGATTATTATGATATAGAGACAGCTGATATAAAAGCAAATTGAATTATTTTATTTTGTAGTATTTCCAAAGGGTGAAGTTATGTCTGAAAACCGGATACACATATTCATGTGTATGTCTAGGCGTATATCATACAGAACAACTTGGTCACAAACATACATGTTACATGCACATCTTTAAGACTCTCCATATATATATGTATATCATATAGATTTGCTAGTTTATGTCAAAGTTCCTAAAGTAAATCTGCTAATTAAAGCGCTAATACCCATCTTAAGGCTGATAATTAGGTACAAAGAGAAAAAGAGACAGGATTAGCGTTCAGATCATGTTCCAAATGCCTCTTAATTGGGTGTTTGTAATCAATCCTGATTGCAAGAGGCAGTGGTTTGGCAGTATAAAGAATGAAAAACGCTTAGCCCTACTATTTTCCTGTTAGTTGACTTGGCCGTAGTATTTAGGTCAGGATCCAGTGTCAAACAAAGTAATTCTGTCACCATTAGCGATCCTCATAACACATAGAAAATCTTTTCTAATGATAATGTATTTCAAAGTAGAAACTCTCTCAATCTAGAGAGTTATTTTTATCCAGAACCTTAAAAGTGTTTTCAAGCAAACCACAGAAACGACTTTGTTTCCCTGGCCCCCATCCACCACTGACTTCGGAAATCAGGTCTGAGTTCACTGTGGGTCTTTCATTGCATTGACCTTGGCACTTTTCTCACCAAGCCACAGTTTTCCATCACAAAACCACACAGCTTGGTATAATGATTATTTCTTTTTTCCTAGTAACCAAACAATTTTTTAAACAGGGTGACAGATTTCCCTGTTGCGCTGCGGGAAGTGAGCACCTGGTCATTTCCAAATAGAGTTTTAATGAACTTCCTGAAGGAGATTTGAGAGAAGTTTAATAAGTCACCTGCTAACTTTCTGGGAGCATAGGTCATTTTCTTTTTTCTGTAAGAATTCACAAAAATGTGAGAATAACCCCCCTTCCCAAGTCCTCAACTTCCATGGAGGAAATTGATTTTCGTGGGCAATATCAAAGGTTTTTAAAACCACAACCTCAAAAAATCAAATTTCTGATTGTGTCTCGCACATGAGGTACTGTGAAACCCTGTGAGCCACAAAGCTGGTTGCAAACTGTGTGAGGTTGATCATAATTCATTTAAAGTGAAAAAGATCGTCCTTATTTAGACCTATTTTGCATGTTAATAGCATTGCAAATATTTTATGTAATGCTGTAAAATGAAGAATTTAGATGGCTCAAAAGGACTACTCTGACAATATATGCATATCTGGAAGGCACGCCCATTTGACATGGTGATTTCTTCCAGAAGAAACTACACGCATCCCAGAAGCACGCTAACCAGCTGTTGTACAGGAGAAACTGGGGCACTAGTCTGCTGCTTTCCATGCTGATGTGGAGCTGCAGTAGCCCCATGCCTCCTTGAAATACAGATGCCTCACACTCAGTGGGAGCCTGGATTTCTCCCTTCCTCGCACTCCAACCAGCTCTCTCCGTTGCTCATTTGCACTGTGGTCTGTTCATGCCCCATATGCAGATACAGCCCATCAGGGCAGTGGGGTGGGAGAGGGGTTGGAGCACCCCACTGCAGCCAGGGGCACCAACACGCTGCCCAAATGGCTCAGGACTGCCCTGGGGCTGTTCCTTCCGCGTTTCATGCTGGAAAAGAACATACCAATATTCTTCTTTTCTTTCTTCTTTTTTCTTTTTTTTTTTGGTTTTGTTTTTGTTTTTAATACACTCCTTCGGCAGTTGGAAGCTGGGAACCTAGGGAAAATTGAGAGGTCTGTTCACAGCCGTGTGATTATTCTGCCTCGAGCTCTGAGAAACGCACCCTTACAGCCAAATTTTTCCTCATCTTATTCACATAAACAGTCCCACTGAAGTCAATTAAAACAACAGACTCACTTGTGCAGGGCTAACAGTGCTTGAAAGCTAGGACATACGTTTATGGCAGTATACAAATTAGTAGTTACTTCTTGCAACAATGGATTTCAAGTGCTTGAAGAGTAATTTACTGTACAGTAGAAAATTCAACTTCAGTCCCTATTGTCACCTCAATTCGTATCACCATATACAACTTATCATTTGTTCTCTGAAATCTTAGCTCATAATAACAAAGTTTTGGGACACACTGCTAAGTGTGTGGGTAAGAATCAAAGTTTGTCTCTTTGCAGAATCTTGTGCCAATCTGTCATTAAGCCAGGCAACTTCTGCCGACTTTCCTCTGATGTATTCATCTGTAACAAGAGAAGCAGATCAGCAATTTAGAAAAGCCTTAGCTTGATCACCATGCGGAAATGTAGACTATGCTGCCTATTTCCATAGTGATCACTCCACTTTGCCAGATGCAAAATGGAAGACTTACATCCCTCGTGTTTAAGCCCTTCTTAAAGGAAATCCTCGGCTGCCGCTCCATTTGAGTAGCTTTAGATAAGTCTGGAAAAATATGCAAAGGTAACTCTTAAGTAAAAGCTTTTTTTTTTTTTCCTCCTGTTTCACAACCATCTCCATGACCTCTTTTGGAGACAAAGGCATCCGATGTTTTAGCATGGAAGGCATATGTTCTGGTTGTGGAGCATTTTCTTGACATTCCCACAAAACCCCTGAGACTTCATGTCACAATGCTATAAACCTTATCTATTTGTATATTCATATCTGGGCTCAAATCCAAAACTTCCCTACATGCATGTATAGCAGACAGTTTAGGTTCATCCCTGTGTGTTTCAGATGGCAGGCACTTAAAGCAGGTACACATTTTAACGACTCTACATAGTCTAACACTATTCTAATATATTTCTAAAGTTTTCTGATTCAGATAGCACATGCACACTATAGTGTAGGCATATAAAACAGATACAGGACCACAGTGAGCTGAGGAGCAAGTGAAGACAGCTCCACTGACACCAACAGCCTTGCACCTGCTAACAGCACAAATATACAAAATACCATAAGCATATCGTATTATGTTCCTTACTGGTTTCCATTTTCATTCACCCTCTACAGCTATACTACATGATGGCCTTCAGACAGTATAATAGTCTTCTTTATCTTATCTCTCTGACATCATTTTCAAGTTCCTTATTACTCTTGAACAGTGTCTCTAATAGTGCCCAAATTGCTTCTCATTTTTCCCATCATAGCATGCCATTATTCAAGAAACCAGTGCTCTCCAGCCTTTCCCACACAAATAGCTCTCCCCCAAACTAAACTTACATTTACTACCAAGAGCCAGTCTCACATTTCCCAGGCAATCAGGCAACCCCGGCTGCCTATTAACGTTTTTACTTTGTATGCTTTTACACTTTCTTTTTTATTAACCATACTTGTGTGTTACTTGAGACTTGAGTCTTTGTCTTCTGAAGCCCAGTCTTCATCCTCTGGTTTTTGTACTGGTTTTATTATTTCAATTAAGGAGTTGTTTGTGTATAGTTAAAACTATTCAGCACGCATGAGGGGATAGCTTTATTCTGGTATAAAGATGCCTTATGTCAGTACTTTTGCAGAAATAAACCTTGCTTGTGTCAGCAGTTTGTAGCATGGACTGTACCTCTTTATCTATAATGGTTTCTAACGCGATATAGCTTATGTGGCTGTAAAAACACTATATAGACTGTGGTAAATAAGTAGTCACAAGTAGTGATAGAGATTTTTTGGGTACTGTAATAGCTAATTTTGTGAGCAGAAATTGGTAAGATTCCCCTGCTGCTTGCAAGCTTCAGACTGCAATATGCATATAAATATATATGTACATAGTGGATGACTTAGTGGCAAATCCATTTCCTCCTGGCTTTGATTCTTTGAACACTGGTTCAGGCAAAGTGTCTACGCTAAGCAGTTCCTCTGCTTACTGTAACTTATTCTTTCCAGGAAGGCTATTTTTTTTTAAACTCGCCTCACTAGGCAGCTAGATAAATTACTGCGTGGTGACCTTCAGGCACCTCGCTCACTCCATGGAAATAGTCCATATGCACACTCTCACCCTATGGTATTCCATATGAAGTGCAATGTAGCTTATCCCCTTTCTTAGTTATTCTTACCCCCCACCCCTAGCAGTGCAAACTAAAAACACGTTCATAGGTGTAGCCACAGCTCAGTTGACAATCACCGGGTAATTTTCGCATGTCCCCATATGCTCAGCATAGAAAGGAAAATATATCCTTCCTTGCCACGTCTCAGTTTCAGCTCTTTGTCATCTGAAAAAAAATGTCAGATTATTTCAATTTCAGTACCTAAAGAAAGGAAGCTGTCTGTCGTTGGTCCAATGTACATTACTGGCGTTTGTGTTGTATGTCAGCTGAGTGAGGAGCTGACTCTGCACTTCAGCAGTACCCTAGGAATTTTCCAAAGCCCAACACTGCAGCTCCAACTGCAGTAACTCAGAGTGAGGGCAGTTAAAGTTCTGCCTCAGTGCTTCTGCAGAATGGATAGGAGGTTCTCAAAATTAGGTACAATAAAGACCAAAGTCCCCCCACTATGTATACAAATCTCTCTTTCCACTACCAGCCTTAAAGAAGTACACAGAGCTGGGTGCTAGGGCACTGCAAATGTGCTAATTCTCTCATCCTACTTGATCGTGGGCAAGTTGGTCATTATCTTTGTGACTCATTTTCCTTACAGGGGATAGATAATATGTTCATGTTTCGAAGTATGCTGAGGACGCATTTACTGAAGTTTATGAAGTCTGTGGAGGCTTCTGGGTGGAAATGTAATGCAGTTTAATAATTATTTGCTATTGTTTTGTATTTCTTAATCTTCTAGCTGTTAATTTTTTTAACAATATACCACTGTGTATAAATGCAATCTATCGACTTTCAGAGAGAAGCATTATCCAAACAAAAATGAAGAATAGTACTCATGCTCACAAGAGACATATTATCTGTGATGAGAGGAATCTATAACAGACACGGCACTAACTCAAAACTGAGCACCAGATAGCATCCAAATGCGAGCAATTTCCAACGTGTGCATATTGCAGCACAAAACCAGGCCATTCTGTGAGCACAGCGGCCCCCAAGGAGCCGTGAACCATGCAGCAGCAGCGCTAATGGTTGTCTCCTCATGTGCAGCGAGGAAAGGCAGCACTTAAGAGCCACCTTGGGCAGCTTTTAAGTTATTCATTCTTAACTTACTTCTATAAAGCTGTTACTGGGTGGAAGCAGATGACACAAACATTTGGGGCCTGCTCTGTCTGCAGCAGGGGGGACTTCCCCATCTTTGCATGCAGGGTCAAATTATGGCTTCTTTTAAGACAGTGGCAAAATTTCTCCCTACTTGCATAGGATCAGGATCTCACTTGATTTTAGGCTCCAAAATATCCTTTTTTGAAGAACATTTCTCTGCTGCCAGTGTATGTCATAGGTCTTTTCTTAGTTTGGGCATTATTTTCCTTGCAGTGCACACAGTGCATGTCGGGGAATAAAGAGGCCCATGAGTTTCCAAATGAATTTGTACTACAAGAGAAATGATGAAATAAGAAAAATACCCAATTTTCTCTTGTGAGAGTACACTTAATCATAGAATGGTCTGGGTTGGAAGGGACCTCAAAGATCATCTAGTTCCAACTCCCATGCCATGGGCAGGATTGCCACCCAGGAGCCCAGGGCCCCATCCAACCCAGCCTTGAGCACCTCCAAGGATGGGGCACGCACGGCTTCTCTGGGCAGCCTGTGCCAGGGCCTCACCGCCCTCTGAGTAAAGAATTTCCTCCTAATGTCTAACCTAAATCTCCCCTCTTTTAGTTTAAAGCCATTCCCCGTATCCCAGTGCATGGAGTACTGTGCTAAGTCACATAATTTCTTAATTTGCTTTCAGAACATTTCAGACTAGAGTTCTAGTGTTCTGTGATTTACTTGTTCCACCTGATGCCTGCTCCTTCCCTGTTTCCTCTCTATGGGTGATTTACTCTACCAACTAAAACAGTCATTTTCTTTCTTAATCACATCCACTCCAAGCTTAGGATATCATGTCAGTCCTCAAAAAATTGTGAAACTTTATAAAAGAATCTCAAAAAGTACTGAGGATTTCTTTTTCCTTTTATTACATTTTTGATATCACATTATCTGTGATAATAATAGCCATAAAATTTCTTCATCTTAAATGAGAAATTTGGCAATCCCATGATATCAGCAGCTGATGCTTTAAAACCTGCCATCAAGTTTCATGACACCGGTGATAAAAATCATGAGAACTGGCAGTGCTGGATTCTTGTTACGGTCCCAGCTTTCTGCTGCTGCGTCTTTCCGCAGCCACAGCCCTGGAACTTCCATTCAAGTGACAGATTTATAGAAAAAAGTATAATCAAAAGGAAATTAAAGTATTAATCTCTGTTGCTTTCACTGCTTGGCTGTGTTTCTTCACCACTCACTGCATGATCAAAACTTACAGAAAACAAAATTCACCCCAGTAAAAGGAAAGCCTCCTGAGTTCACCAACGTCATCTCTGTGTATATATACAACAGCGTTGGGCATCTTGTCATTATGGAAGCTAAATTTTTGTTTGTCTTCAAAACCAACTTACATCCATGAGAAGAAAAATAAAAAAAAAAACAATGATTAGAGGACAATAAACACAAGGGCATGGCTTTGGTTTAGGAAGACGCTGATCTGCAAGCTGCTGGCATATTTTTGCAGAGCTCCTGCTGGCAGCTCCAGGGTGCTCACACACTCCCGCCGCTTTGCCCTGGCTCGTTGTACTGAGTAGCTGGCATTGACATTAAGGGTCCTGTTTTTATGGCTGTACATCTCTAGTGAAGACAATAAAGCCATGACTGACAGATGTGTATTTCCCCCAGAGGCCGGATCCTTCCCTGCCACAGTTGCATTACTGCAGTTGGGCTGCTCTGGTGTGCAGCAGCTGAGAAGCGGCCGTGTAGCTCTGAACTCAGGGCTGTTCTGAGGACGAAACTAGTTTTCAAAACATTTTTATGAAGTCAGGGAAATCTTAATGTCTTTATTCTGTTATTACTTTAAAATAATAATCCCGAACTGACCTGGGAGCTATTACTCAGTGAGCACTAGCCCCTCGGAAGGTTTCAGCTTGTCAAGTTTAGCCATTTTTTGAATGCACAGAGGAAGTCATTAAGGCACATCAGGCTGCTGATTGCTATTAAACTCTGCAGAGAGTTCTGTGTAAAAATCAATGCCGTAAGAGGGCTACAAGAATCTAGGAGGCAGGAAAAGCGTTTCTTTACCCTCTGGATCTCAAAAGTGGATTAATAGGTTTTGTGAAACCTCAAAAAAATATCACCTTTGAGCTAGGGGCCACATGTAAGCCTCTGTGACAAAATAATACAGCTCAGAAAGCTCCAAGCATGTGAAAATGGGATTATAATGGAACCCTCACTGCTATAACCTCAACTGTACATTTATGTGCTGGAGAAATCTCACACATCTGCACGTGTACCCACGCACATGCTCATTTATTGTATCCCAGTGAACACCTTTTGTGCTCTATCACCACTAAGGAACCTGAAGGGAAAATTGCTTTTTAGTGAGGTATAGTTGAATATTGCTTGTGCTAAGAGAGTACTGAAGAACTTCCCAGATGAGTTCAGTCTCAGCAGCAGTGAAAATGTTCCTTACATGGCCAGTGGGTTCTGCTTGTGTGGGAACCGCACTGAAAAATGCAGTGCAGTTTAGAATTAGTTGAAGGCTTTTTACCAAAATATTTTTTTTTCACAGGAAAGATTAGTTTAAATCATATTAGGAAGTTTTGCTGTAAACATGTTATATACAAACAGACAAAGTCCATTGGTTCTGAGGCCAATTGCTCTGGAATGGCTTAAATTCAAACCTTCCAGTTCTCAGAAAGCAGAGTGGCAGCATTCGATTCCATTTGGGGCATGAATTTCATTACATTTCTAATGAGAAAATGTTGAAACATCTTTTTGATTTGATTATTTTCTTTGATTCTTATATGAAAATACAATTTAAATGGGTTGTAATTAATTTGTTTCATTCCATCATAGGATCATTTGAGTTGGAAGGGACCTCAGGAAATCATCTACTCAAAGGAGTTGTATTTTATACGTACAAAGGCTAAAGTGAAGTAATCCATGTGAAACCAAATGCTTCCATAGAAAAAAAACAAAACAAAAAAGACATTTTCATTCTGAATTAGGATGTTTAAGAATCTTTATTTCGTGTTATATCCCAGCCTTTCTGCTCACATCAATACTGGTTTCTTGCAAGCTCTCCTTGTTCATTTTAAAACCTTAGATTTCATATTTTTAATTTTTAAAAAATCTCTATTGTTTTTCCTTCTTAAAATACATAGTAATATCAGGTAGGGTTGACCGCTCCAGGAGGGGAGCTGAGGGGCAAGGCCACAAGCCTCGTTCATCATCTCAGCTAAGCCCAGAAAATGCCTTATTAGGGAAAGAGCTCAAAGAGGAGACATCTCAGCACCAAACCTTGGGACAGGCGGGACTCAGGACCATAACATCCACCTTCGGTCCGGAGGGAGGTAGATTTTGCCCAGATCTCTCTCAGGCTGCAAGTCTGAGAGCAGTTTCCCCTTTGTCCAGGGGAGCTGCCCCCATCCATGGGAAGAGCACAGGGCTGGGGATGCAACTGGTGTTGGCAACCCCATCAGAGAGTTTAGATCCAAGACTGAGGTCTGGAAAGAGGGATCAAAACTAGGCTTTCTGCTGAGGACTGGCTCAAGCACACGCAATGAAAAAGCTCTTAAAAAGTGAGCTGTTAAGCCTGTTTTAGTGCGTATGGTCTGGAGTGGCTAAAGTGAGGGGGCAGCTCGCAGCATGGCGTCAAGGATGGAGGCTCCTACACTCTCATTATAGTGGGGAAAAATCCACTTTTCTTGCATGGATAATTTGGAAGTTATGAATCAGCCTCTTGTTTTTATTTCAGTGGAGTACAGACAAGAGTTGTGTAAAATGAGGCTGCTGCCTGTCAGGCAGCTGTAGTTTCTACCCTGCAGCCTCTTTTAATGCGCATTCTTGGCAAATTCTGAAGAGAAGCAGTCACAACTGTGCACTCAGACATTCAAGCAGACCTCATACCCTTGTCATTGAGCTGAGGACTTCACTCGTGTGTCGTCCCGTGTTTGATGCAGCCATTAAGCATCCTGACCCAGTAACCAGAAAACTAGTTCAGTATCTGAATCAAAAGGCAGTGTAAAAATATTTTCTTGAATCATCTCTTTTTGAACAGACGTTAATATTTTCTTGCAGTGTGTCTGCTTTTCCCAGGTGTTCAATAGATCATTCGCTATCTGCTGGTTCTTAGGGTTTTTTAAAACAGGTGTTAAAGGCTATTCCAGCCTAACTCTACAGGGTTTTAAGGCGTGAGAGACAGCTATCTGCAGAAAAAATGCCCTTCTCTGAAATAATTAGCAATTATCTGTCAAAAAAAAAATCTTCTGAACTGAGTACAGTAAGAAAAACACTCTTCAACTTTGGCTTTTTTTTTCAAGTCCCTCTTTCACCTTCTTCCTCGTCTTGCTCCCTGTTTTCCCCTCACATTTTCTGAACACACTTTGCCAAAGAAAATACTGATGAAAGTAACTGTCAGTGGCTGAGCTGTTCCCTGAGTCAGCTCCTCCCTGTCCACCCCCTAGATTGCAACAGACTTCTGCCTTTGTACACACCATGTCAGAGTCCAGAAGAGACATTTTACGTTCATTGTTCCTCCAAAATAAATAACAGCAGCACAGCCGACACGAACTGGCTGTAGACATCCCATTGCTAATAGTGGAGCTATGCTGGTAATTGCTAATAATGATGCAGTGTTTCACCATGGGAATGCAGTATTAGCTGTAATGTGGATCTGGCCTGAATAAAGTGACACAGATGGTAACGTTATTGCATATTTCTTTGTAGTGGAAGTTGACATTTTACTGTGGGAAAAAAAAATCCATTCCTGCATTTCCTTCCAGTTATTTCTTTAATATCAGCAGTGCTGGCATACTTGATCCATGAACTGTGTCAGTGGCACATAAGGAGCTTGCAAAGGAGCCTGCAAAGTGAGGAGAAACAATTGTTTCCACTTAGGCAAGGAAAAGCTTAGATGCTGTTTTACAGAACTGTGTTTGCCTTCTTTGGCAGGGATGACCCATTTTGATCACACGCAACAGCCCAGCAACAGCAGATTTGTAGCAGCTCAGACTTTAAACCTCACTGTAGCTGCTGTCTGAAAGAACTCCAGTTGTGGAGTCCTCTCTCGCTGACACATCTGCATCTCCTTGTTCTTTGCCAGCCTGCAGGCTGCAGATAGCAGGGACAGCTCCTGCCTTCTGCTGCCTCTGATGCACACACGTACGTGCCCCGCTGGGAGCGCCTGGTGCCCTCTGTGTGGACGTGCACAAGCCCTCCTGCACCCCAGTGAGCCAAAGGCAGGGAAAGGGCATACTGCTGCTTCAGCCTGACTGCAACATGCTTCCTTTGAAAGGTGTTTGTAAAGCTGTGGCAGCTTGTCAGAGATAAGAGAGGCAGGAATCAGGTGTGTTTGCCAAGCGGCTGTCTGCGTTGGCTCTGTCCACAGAGCCACTACCCTCACTTTTGAACTCTCCAATCTCTCTGCGTGCTCACCCACAAAAATCACTAAGCTAACCCAGAGCCAGAGTTGCCCTTCCTGCAAGATTAGGTCACTGCATTAGATCAAAGCCCTCATATGCCATTTTACACCACATGGATGCAACAACCAGCCAAGTTTCAAGTCCTCAGCACAGGTGTCTATGAGCTGCACTATGTGCACATGAAAGTTCAGGCCAGGAGCCAAAGTTATGAGTTAAATTCCATCTTGTTCCCCAACATTACACCTTTCTCATCCACCCTTCCAACTTCATTTCCAATTTAAATTCCAGCAGATTCACAGGTCACTGCTGGTGTCTAAAGCCTTCCTGCTTATCTTTCCCAGTTTTGCAGTCCTTTGTAATTTTCTTCCTCACTCTGGCAAGTCAAAAGTGAGCTTAATAATGCTGTTTAAAAAGAAACAGTTGAGAAAGAGTGATCCACAAACAAAGCTTCTTCCTGCCAAAAGAAGCGCTGCACAGTATTAATTAGCATGTGGAGGGACACACAGCAGAAAACAATATTAGTATGTGTGTAGGAAATAGGCAGTGTATTTTCTACAGTCACCATGCACCTGGAATTGCAAGGCTTGAGCCAGGGTGATAAGCAAGTGCCACTTTGTAATGATTATGAGAAAAAAATGCAGAAAGAGTAGCCCTCATCTTGTTAATTTATTCTCGAAAAGCTTGATGTTTCCTTTAAACTGGATCCCTGGCCTTCTCTTGTGGCCCGTGGGGAAGGAGATACTAACAGCAAAAATATATCCCATCTTACAACTGACCAGCAGGGTGAATCATTCTGTTCAGGTGCCTCTATCTCTCTCCACAGATTCCCAAGGGATAACTAGCTCAGAACTCCTCCCTGACCATTAGATAACTGCTGAAGGTGAAATAAATTCCACCTGAAGCCCTCAGAAGAGCTGCCCAAGCGGACGGGAAGGTGGGGAGACTCTGGTATCTGCAGCAGCTCATTCATGCTGTGGTGGGCACAGAGCTAACTGCCATTTCCCACACAGCTAAGTGCCGTTGCTCATATCAGCGAGGCTAAAAATATTTCAGAATTGTTTGCCATGTGATGGGCTTGATGCATAAGCACTATAGTCAGGCTACAGTAAAATGAATACAGAAAGTGAACACAAGAACTTTATGTTCTGTTTACATGGAAGTAAACATTTTCTTCCAGAACTGAAACTGCTGTTATAAAATATGTCACACGTTGATGTGCCTACAGTGTAAAATTGCATCTGTTCAGGCATTGCTAGCTGCAGCTCAGGGATGAGGCTTACCACTGTGCTCAGCGCAGAGCCCTCCTGAGCCTCACCGGGGCTGGCTGGCAACCTGTGCTCCCTGCTCTGTGGGTCAGAGTCACCGTGGAGCACACACACCGCAGGAGCACTCCGCTCAGCAGCCAGAGATCTCCTGTGGCAGAGCAACTTGATAGGACATGAGAATGTGAAGTGGAAGGGAGTGGAAAGCAAAAATGCCAGAGTGTAAGAAGCACGTACTGCATAGACTAACACAGCAAACACAATTCACCCGCTTGATCTTCCTCCATCTTCTCTCAGCATATCCTAAGCCCTGTTTAACGTATGCTTAAACTCCATTTAATTTAGTGTGGCCAACAGGTGCTTACGATTAGGCGTGTGCTCAGCAACATGGCTGAATTAAGGCTCAAAGCATCAGCATGTGACCATGGCTGTTGCTGGTAAGAAGGAGCATCACCCATGAGGCCTTGTAATCACTGTAGACCACTCTGTGTAGAAAATGAGACACTGTGAAATGCTTCTATTCAAAGCCTGTTCATGTACATTCATTCAGGCCTGAACCCAAAACATTATTTTATTCACAGTAACAACCCTGTCTTAGATCATCTTATGAAGCATGAATTCTGAGGTTGCAATTGCTGCAGAGCTCTCACAGGCTGCAGGTCAGTTCATAGTCTGTGGGCAGACTGTCAGGGCAGCTTCCTCAGCTTTCTGATGCTTGGCTGTATTGTAGCAAGCAGTTCTATAGTTTAAAACTCAAGAAAAATGAAGGACGCTGCGTTGTCATGTACAAACTGATTTGCTGTCTCTCTGTCTTACATATTTAACACAGGGTGGATTTAAGCATCAGTAGGTTAAGTGGTGATGACACCAACATTTTCTTTTGCTGAGGCATTAGCAAAGCCAAAGATTCAGTGCTAACCTAGAGTTGTTTCTCTTTTTCCTTAAATAATATTTTTATTGAGCAAGAAGCGGATGTCAGAATGGCCTTTTGATCAGTTAAAAACAGCAGTGTCTCTAAGGGAATCTTTCCTGTTTATTGTATGTTGCTGCCTATGAAAAGTGCTAGCCTACAGTAGAAATAGACTTCTTAATATACAAGAAGCAAGGCAAAACAGGATGAGGCCAAAATGGAAACTGTATATCACAGGAACTCAGAAAGGCAGGAAGTAACAAAAGACGTAGAAATTCTTGATTAAAAATATAATTGTACCAGCTTGTGCAAGAGGATAATGACTTTAAAATGTCAGCCTTTGTGCCTGTTCATAATGATAAAGCTATTAAACTGTATGTACTGTTCTTAATTCCATTTCACATGGCAAGTCATTTAGGATCTGCATCTATTCTGTCCACTAAAATGAAAAGTATTTCTTCAGTAGTATATTCAAACAGTAGATTAAAAGCAATGCTAACTGCAGTGCCAGCTAGGGCTCCTGCACAGTGGTTTAGAACATGTGAGAGATTCTGTAATAAGCCCTTATTTTCAGGGATTTAAATATCAGCTATAAAAATTCACTCCCAAGATGAAAGTCAGCCAAAGAGTGAATATTTAAACTGTGAGAAGAAAAAGATATCATTTTTGTGTTTTAGGAGATCTATGTGTAAAAATGAAGGAGGTCTTAAAATACTTTCTGCAGATCTGTAACTGAAAAGTATAACTATTTCAAAAATTAACTCAATAAGAAATTAACTCTTACAGCACTCAATGGCATCTTTATTTCAGACAGTAAGTTATAATAGAGTTAGTCAGTAACTCTGCTCTGCTTTATAACTGCTGCACGGTTGAGCTTGAGCTTGGTCCAGCTCTGTGTTGCTAGTGGAAAAAAACAATTTACTTCAGCGGTAATTAGATCAAACGCTAACTTCCTCATCAGGAAGTTCGATTCTGGAAGGAAAACTAAGAACTCAACTTCACAATCACAATGCCTAAGCAAAATACTCACTTTTAATGTCTGTAAAGTTGCCTTCAAAGATAGGAAGACAAACATAGTGATGGTGTCCCTGGGGGTGCTTTTGCCTTCGCAGCATTTTGGTCAGTGCTGCTGCTTCCTATCCCTGCCGTGGGCTGTGGTGCTTCCAGTCTGAAGCTGGTAATAGCATGTTTTGTAATTGCAGGCACATGCCAACAGAGAAGCTATAGAGTAAAGTGTAATTGCCAGATGGCTCAATGTTTCGGGAGTTGGGGAAAGATGTTAGCAGAGAAGTCTGCAGCAGCTTCCTCAAGTCCTACCCAGCAGGTGATATTTATGGACTGTTTACAAGATTTTCACATATGGCACGCTAAAGAAGTTTGCAACTTTTATACTCTGCCATCCAATTTATTTATTTTTCAAAAATCCCACTCCGAAGGTCAGCTATGTTTTGTCTGTCTCAGCAATTCCAGGTCTAGGGGAAAATACTGAATGTAATCTCAGCATGGTGTAGTTAAACAAGCGTGCTTTAAAACATGGTAGAGATGTTTTTGTGTCTTCTCCTCATTTAGCTTAGACCTCATGTCTCTTGGCTCTAGGTGTCATTTAAATGAGAGCACTGTTTAGTGCCTCTTTCACATTCAAATGATATATTTGTGTTCTTTTGTGTGGAAATGTCTGTATATTTTCAACACTGTTCAATTCATGTGAAAGCAGACAGGAACAAACCAAGGAGACAAAGATTATGTCAAAAAGATTGAATAATACTGAAGTGATCCTGATGCATCTATTCTTCTCTAAACCTGCAGCAGAAAGCCTCCTTTCCTTTTTCAGCTTGCTGGTAGCACTGGGAAGCTCACTACTGACATTCCAGCGCGATGCTGTGCTCTTGGTGCTGTGTTTCCATCCCTAAGCCTCCTCTGATACATCTGATTCAGGCATGGAGGTGAAACCCAGACTTGGTGGCGTCCCTCCTCACCTGACAGCAAGACAGGATGGCATCTTTTTATGACCATCTTTTACCCTCACATCTGAAGAGATCCTCACTAAGTGATCAACTACAGGTGAAATTCAAGTAATGAAAATGCCACTGCTCTGGCCTGCCTAGTTCATTTTGAGGGTGCAAAATGTGCTTGCACACAGGGAAGCCACAGGTCAGCTTTACAGCTCGTATCCCAAACATATTTGTAGCTGGGAGTTGCTAGTACCTTGAAGTTAAATTTGCTGTAAGACGAGTGAAAATTTTCAACAATTGATTGAACAGTTGACTCTCTGGATTCACAAAAGCCATGTGATTACGGTGCAACTATTATACATACAAAGTCTGACTTGTGATATATGTGTATAATCAACTGCAAATTATGCACCTTTCAAACATCTGCTGTGGTTTATTGTGAGTCTATTAGAGGATATCTAATATGCAATAGAAATTATGTGTAAGAAATCTATCACTTCTGCCCTGGCAGGAGGGCCGTGCAATTCAGACAGAGGCTGTCTGTCTGTTGTATGGAGCCTCTGCATTGGTGGATGTGAAGCTTTCTGCTGAACCATCATGAAAATACCTTTCATGTCTGCTATGAAACAGCTCCTTGCTCATCGGGAGGACAAAGCAGCCATACAGTACACAAAGATGGGCACAGCTTTGAAACAGGCATTACTTCAAAGCCATAAGGCAATGCTATTAGACTTGAAAATGCTGTTTTCAAGTCAAAATCACAACGTCATTTTTTTCATTAGCTGTTCATATCCCAAGGACTATTCCTTTTAGGAATACTGCCTGGGAACGTAAATTCCCTTTGCTCTTAGGAGCCTGGTGTGTGCAAACCTTGGAAGCAGTGTGTGCGATTGCACACGCAGCTCATAGGGAGGTTTGCAGTTTCTGGTTTTAGGCAAATTTTGTCAAACAACCACAATTTACAAATTCCACATTCTTCGCTGGAGAGAGAACACTTGAAACTACATCTCAGCTGCAAGGTATATAGGCAGCCCTTAAATAAGCCTCATGCTACATGTTCAGAGGTGCACTACGGAGGATGTGCCTTGGGCAAAGAATCAGCGGGTTAAATTGAGTCCACTTAAATCAACAGAGCTGAGTCAGTTTTCAACTCTGGCAGAGCTGGAGCAGCCAGATGGGACACCATGCACACCCCTCCACTACCAACATCTGTGGAGTTTCATAAAATGGACTTGAGAGAGCCAAGTGCAGGTTTTGGGGCTCCCTGTTGGGCAAGGCCCTGGCCTAGTGCTGCATGGAGGAGTGCCAAGGCTTAGCTCCCCTTTTGCTCCCAGACTGAGCCGTGTGTCAGGCTGTCATAGATGCTTTTTTTCCCTTTCTTTTCTCAGCCTGGAAGAAGTTCCATCGTCTCTGTGAGAACTGTGGGACTGGGGCTGTGGCTTCCCGTTACACCTAATTAGCCCTGGGAATTCATCTCCACCACGCAGAACTAAAGCCAAGAATATAGGTAGCTTTAAGAAAGAAAATGAAGGATTTGCAAGGAAGATGTAGAAGATCCGCAATTACATTTCACATGATACAAAATAATTAAGGGATATAAGCCATAATGGTTCGTGGCACAATCCAAGTTCTAACAGATGGGGATACGAGAAATTTCCCCATGGGAAAGTGATTTTGTAATTGTAGAGGTGGGTGTATTTCTTTTACTTCTGTATTTATTTTAGCTGTGTATTTATATTTGTATAAACATTAAGGAAAAGCATCAATCTGTAACCTCTGGGTATTTTCACCATTTCTTTAAAATACAGAAGTAATTGCTGCATACTTCTTAAAGAATAAAAGGGAAAACATTAAAACCTTCATTTTTCCCCACCCACACGTTTCTCTTCACTCACAGATCCCAGCCCTCAGATTGCCCCTCCCTCTGCAAAAGCCTGGGAAAAGATTCACAAGCACATGTGAAAAATGATAGTTTCACATGGCTGCAGTAGGTTCACATCCTTATTATGTAAATGAGTGGTTTTGGTTTGAGTGTCTCTTTTGTGGTTTTTGTGCAGATGGTTAAATACTTAAACACAGTGGGCCAGAGTGTTCCTACTGGAATTTCACTGGCTGTGGATAAACTACGTGAGGATTCAAAACAGGCCCACGGACCCTAAGTCTAGTTATGCTCATACTGAAATGACCAAATGGGTAATGGGATTGCAGCACAGTAGCAGGAAAAGCCAGCCGTGGACAGATTTCCTTTTGTCTGTTCAGTAATTAATGAAGTACCTGGTGAACGGGGTAGATCTGAGGAACCTCGCCTTGCTGCTGTGATCTGCACTTCCTCCAGACAGGTAAGTGCAGAGCTGTGTGTGCTGGAGACTGAGTAATTAGCCCAAGCAAGTCGTAAAATCTTTAGGAAGCAAGTGGTGTCTGTTTTCTTTTGCACAGGATGCCAAGAGATGTATTTAAAGTGTGAGAGTCAGAGGTCAGCTTGACATCGCGTACTCTAAGAACTCTCTTGGATTCCTGTTTCGTGTTAGGAATATCTTCTGAGAGCCGGGAAGCTATTGTGCTTGATAAGGAGCAGGATTAATCTCTAGCAAGCAAATTTTAGGTTCAATATTATGAAAAATGTTGTAACTGTGAGATCACTTAAGCAAAGTAGCAGGCTGTCAAGGGACACAGTCAAGGCTGGAAGTGACACTTTTCCATCAGAGGTGGCTCGCGGAATAATGAATAAGCGTTGCTCATTGAGTGGGGAGGGCTGTGGGCTCAGCTAGTGGTCCCTTGCCCGAGAAAAGGAGCCTGGCAGCAGGCAGGAGGCTGAGTGCCTCCGTGCAGGGAAAGTGCAGCTCTGAAAGGAGCATTCCAGCCTCGTCTCAGTGTCTGTTACGTATCGTAAAAGTAAATTGAATGCAAATACTTTGAGCTGCTCACTACAAAACAGTTTGCATTCTCCTGCACCAAATCTGACCCAGCGGAAATTTAAGGGGCAACAGTAATGCTTCGTGTAATTCTTTCAGAACTAATTGGGTTCAAGCAGTGAAAAAGTCCGCTCCAATCTCTAGGATTTCTTATGCCTGTTTCATATTTATGTTCCCAAATTTCTTGCTTCGGTTACAATATTTCGAAATTTTTAACCAATCTCTTCCACTATCAAAGTTAATGAATGTGTTGCATTCAGTGACAAAATGCATAAGCCAGTTGTGAGGCTGAAGTTCTAAATATTCTGCTAAGGTTTTTATCTTCAGATTGTTCAGGCTTATCCACTTGCACTGAACCAGTGATAATAATGTATCTTTCTTTCTGTCTTTGCTCTGGAAAGATAAAATTTGTCATTTCCTAGCATTATATCCGAGTGCAGCAAATTGCAAAACAAATGCCTTACCTCTGAATTATTTTGAGGGGACGGTGTGTGTTAAATTTAATTTCAAAATCAAATTACAGGAAGTCAAATCTCAATCCCTAATTTGTGCCAACAAAAATGGCAGATCATCTTAAAAAGGGCCAAAGAATTATTGCCTTGGTAAAAACAGCTAATCTGAGCTTGGCAGTTTAATAGATGGGCCTGCATCAGAAATGCTGATGGCTTTCAGAAGGTTTAGGAAGGGTTGTTCTCCACCATTGCCAATGGAGTGATGCTTCATAAAAGCAAACATTCATTTTGCCCACTAACAGTGGTTTTAGCAAAGTGAAGGGGGTCACAGGCAATACCAAATATAATCCATAGCTTTCCATCCACTGCACCCTACAGAGCCACAACTGGGGAACCAGAGGAAAGAGATCAAAAGGCTCTAAAAATGTCAGGCAACAGGATCTTATTTAAATTATTAGGTGAGTTGCCTTCTTGCTTTTAACAATAGCAAAAACATATCATGTAGCCTGTTTTCCTCTCTCTCTTTTATGCTGCTTTTGACAGACTGGTGTAAATTGCGTATAGAAATCGTGTTTCTGCTTTCCAGCATCACTTTGGATTATGTTTGAAAACGTGTTTTTGTAGAACAGTTTAATATTCAAAGGTATTTGAATCACGTAGAAGCTGGAGGATTTGGAACAGGTTCTTAACCAGTACTGACTAAAATAAAACTAAATTGGAGGGTAAAAAAAATCCAAAGCAAAGCAAAAAAAAAAGCAAACAGCAAAACCCGGAAACCTGCCTTTGGTGACACTCAGTGAATACAGGCACTAAGGGAATATAAGAAGGCTTATCTATAATTCTGTTAAGTGATTCAACTTTAAGAATTGCTTGTTTCTAATTCACATGCGTATGTTAAAAGGCTTTTTGAGTTTGCAACAATTGAAATCATTAAAACCACTTAAGAAGACATTTTTTCATTGTTGTTGTTTACACTGGCTTAACTGTAGAAAGTTAGATGCAGTCGTAACTTGACATCATACTGCAGAGTAGTAAGGCTTTTCTCCAGAGCTCTGTGACCAAGCTGTATGCTGCCAAATCCTTGCTCACTCGAGTGAATGTCAGCAAAGCCAGGATGCTGTGGTATAATTCAGTGTTTCATGAGCATGTCAATACTTGATACTATTGTTCCTATCTCAGATGTTGTGAGGTAAAGCATATGGCTGCAGAGATTGACTGAATATTCAGCTTCTCTGATTTACTGAGTAATTTATGTTCCTAAATCATGCGAGCAGTGGATAGTACTGATTTAATAAAGGACCAATCGTCTGAGACTGATGTGCTTAAAATGAAAGAAATAGAAATAAAAAGTCATCACTTTACACATAATTAATGATGGGTCTTAAGGAGAGTTTTCTCCATACCACCTAGTTGCGGGTTTGCATGTCTCTGTGTCTGTGTGTATGAAAAGAGGGCTGAAATGAGGGCAAAGAAGACCTCTGCACCATTCTTTCTTATTTATGTTAGCACCCTTGGGATTCTCATGCAGAATAACAGATTTAGGAAAAGAGTATGAGCTATTTTTAGGATTCAGTTCATATGAAATCATTTTCATTCACCTTATAGCAACTCTCTGGGTTTCTTCTTGCAAGCTGTCTTTGTTTAACGTATGGGCAGGGGACTGTGAAACTGAACTGAGTTGGACTTGCATCCTCAGGGATTAAAAGCACCGGGAGACAAAATGTGTGGTGGAGGTGAGCAAGCTTAAGCTCTGGGTGTAAAGGGCACCAGTCAGACTGGATGACGGACGTCTCAGCATGACGTGTGGTAGAGATGCGCTTTGCTAATGGTGCCTGCTTTCTCTCGTGTTGCTCCAGGTAGCTAAGAGAGTTCCTGTATGACAAACGGAGGGAGAGCCATTTGTAACACGACAGACTCATGCTAGGGCTGGCAGGGAGTGCTGTTAACCTCAGAAGCCTTGATGTGACTGAAGAGCCTCGGGATCTGTATGGGAGACAAGCCTGAAAATTAACAGCCTCATTAATCAAATCACAATGTTTTGACAACTTCGTGGTGTGTATGTAATCTATCCTGTATACAATTTGGCGAAGGCTTTCAAGCAACAAGATGGTTTTTGCAATAACTTTATGTGGTAAAGCTCCACCCACAGTATAATTACTGGATTGTATGCTGATTATGAAAGGGTGAAAAGGCTTAATCAGCTGTGCTTTGAAAAGAAAATACTGCCAGGATAGCGAAGGAATTGCATATCTCCTTGTTTCCCATTTGTTTTTCTGAGTGAAGCATAGTCACCTTCATCTCTTGCTTAGAAAGTCTGTGGAAGTGCGTCCAGCCTCTCCCACCTGAGCCCAGGCACAGGACATACCCCTCTTCAGATATGAAATCCTTTGAATTCATTCTCTGATTTGTTTAGTCAAGAGAGAAACATATGGGAAAGCAGAGCTTGTCCTCAGAGCTCCAGTTCTGCATAGCAGCAGGATGCTCAGCACAGGGTAATTTGGGGTGATTCTGGGTGCTTTCAACATCAGTCATTTTCTGCTTAAAAACAGACTCTCGCCCAAATCCTGTGTTCTCCAGGCATCTTGTATGTACCCTTTCTAAGGAGCTTAGAGACGCACAGCAGCCTCCTTTCGCACCTAGGGATTTATGCAGAACACTTGTAAATGCTTTGGGGTATTAATTGAGTAAATGTCTGCACATCTAGACAAGACTATATCCACAAGTATTTCTAGGCTATAAAGAAATGTTATTGCTTCTTATAATGTGCTTATGAGAATGAGGCATGATGAACTGGCAGGAGTCGCACAGTGCCATCTTTCGTCACCAACACTATGAAACGGAGGCTAACAAAAAGTATGTAGTATTACAGGTCCCTTTGTCCTTCCTGCTCATTGGCTGTTTGCAAAGGTAATATTTTAAATCCCAACTAAAAAGGATTAGGAGCAAGAATGCTGCACTGTCAATGACATTCGGCTGTTTCCGAAAAACATACTAAATCACAGAGTTAATGATGGAGTCGTGGTTGTAGCCATCTAATTTCATCTCATGCTTTCAAATGCTTTCAGGGAAATATCAATGTCTGATTTTCCAGACTGGGAAACTGAGGCACAGGGAAGTTACCTGCACCTGACTTTGCTGAACAGTGATGTCACAGGAGCAGAGCCTGTGCCTTTGGCCTTTCCCATCCATTGCTCTGCCTGCTCTCTCCCCTGTCCCTGAATGACCCAACCCCCATCATACTGAGGGCCAGACTGGCAGGTGGTTGTGGCACTGGAGGGTATGGGTCGGTCGTATGATGGTGATGCATTGACAGTTGGACAAGATGATCTTAGGTGTCTTTTCCAACCTTAATGATTCTATGATTCTATGACTCCCAGTTTCCAACTGGCCTTATGTTGGACATCTGTATCTGCTCTGCAGTTGAAGACATGACTGCAGCATCCATAATGGTGCCAAAACTCAATCCTGTTAGTGGCAAAGCTGCGGTGCCATAGGTTTTATTGTCCCTGATGGAAACATACTGTACTGAACAGAATCTATGGCATTATTAGTACCTCAGCCAGTTAAATAAAAATAGCTCAGACATGTGTCCCTGTGCTGTAATCACATCTCCAAATGCTAGAATAGCAAATTTTGGTAGAGGTTATCACTGCTCTGAGCAGCAGCGTTAACAAGAAATAGTGTGATTTTCCCAGAGCATAATCTTGCATAGAAGCCTTACTCAGATCTTTTCCAGCTGATATATCTTTTTGTTGCCGGCATGAGGCTCATCCCTGATCCTTATTCCTGTGGGAGGAAGGAGACAATCCTTCATCAGTTTCTCTCCTTTCCCTCTGCTAGCTCTGATTTTGATGAATTCCCATGTGGAGTTTTCATGGGATAAGGGCCGCAGGTATGAAATATTTCTCAAAGTTGGCTGGCTGGTGTGGTTCCTAAACCAGACATGTGACAATCGTACAAGAGAGAGGGTGCTTCATGCTACCGGTTTTAGGAGAAATGGGTCGTAAATGAGAAAAAGCTGAAATATGAGAAGTTATGTGCCAATTACATGAAAATTCCATTCATTGGAGCTGTTTCAGGAATCTGTTCATATTAACATGTGTTGTTACTATGAGTCAGGCAGAATTTTGCCTCGGTAGTGTTCTCTTGGCATCCCTTTGTTCTGCAAGAGCAAGGAGGACTGGCTTTACAGTGTACATAAGACCCAGCTCAGGTTAAAGCTAATGAAGAATGTGTATGTTTAATTTGTTAAAGGGTTTTTCTACTTGTTTCAGGGAAGGGGGGGATTATTACTGTTCCCCCCCCCCCCCCCCCATTAAAAAGCAGGATCCTGTATCTTGGAAATGTTTACAGTGTAAGAAAATGCAGTTATGCTCGGTTGTAAAATTTTAAAGAGGACTGTGGATGGACACCTCGGCTCAGGGGGCGGGTGGAGGCTTTGCTGCCAAAGGATCCTGAGCTCCTCCAGTGCGAGCCAGGCATCCCCGCCAGCCAGCGTGGGGGGCTCAGAGCGAGGAAAGGGATGGGGCATTATCTCATTTCCTTCCCAGACTTCCTACTACTGTTTTGGGCAATTTATACCTTTAAGAATGCATAAGGCAAACAAATCTTTTTCTCCCCAGTGTGTGAAAACCTGTCTTTTGCATTATTAAGCTGCAGAGGAAGGCATGACTTATCTGGCTCAGATTCTCTGCACGTACAGGAGAATCTGGCCAAAATACATTTCACGGCTTGTCTGTCTGGGTTAGTGTGCTGTTTGCTGTGAGTGAAGGAGAGGAAAGAATCAATGCTTAATACCACAGAGCCTTGCAGAGATTGCTCTTGTATGCTTATCACTGCTAAATAGACAAACAAAGCTAAATGTGTTAATAGATACCTGACTGGAAGTGTAAATGAAACAAAAGCTATCAAATCAGGATTTTATCCATTTAATTGTGGAGTAGGTGTTTTCATCAGCCATGTAATAGTTTATTGCCTTTCAAGACTTATTTATTGTAATTGATTAATGAAGACTTAGAGCACCATTCTCTTACGGCTAACAAAAGGAATGAAGCTGCAACACCCTCTATGTTTCTAATTCACTGGGTTACTGCAGGCCTCCCTTGATATTTGAGATAATGCATTATTACAGCTCCATGTCACACTGTCTGTTTCCCTTAGTAGAAAGCAAGGACAGAAGCCTGACCCATGAGATGGAGAAGGCAAATCTACATCCTTATCCCATGCACGCTTAGGCCCACTAACAGCCATCTCCAAAATACTGTGTGCTTTTCTGGATCACAGCTGTAGAAACAGCCAGATCAAGGATGGGAGAGAGTGGTTCCAGGAAGACATGACTGTAGATCTCAAAAGCAGAAATTCCTATGCGATCGCATTAGTCCTGGCTTAGTTTTTGAGTATAGAGTGTATATTTATATGTGTATAATGGCTGAATATAGGCTCAAATGCTCAGCAAGCTTCAAAGAGTGTATCATCATTTGCGGTGATGAGAGGGGAAAAGGAAGTGGAAGGACGAACTCCATCCCATCTAATGAATAGTGCCCTGACATATGCACGGCTCCCACTAGGAACTGAGTGGGTGCGTTTATGCAGTATGCTCCCAATTACTGAAGCCCACGAGCTATGTATGTTCTTGGGTTCATTACCCTGCTTGCTTTCTCAGATAAGTATCTATTGCCAGAAGAAAGCTGTGCAAGTTTTCTTTCAAAAACTACTGTCAAGTTTTTGACTTAGTTTTAAAGCAGCTTATGCTGTTGCACCCCTGAAGAAACTCCACTAGGCTCTAAATTTGCACTGGGAATGATGCTGGTCTGCTGTGCATGTTTTCCTTTCTGAAAGTCATTATCATATGCCTCTCTGAGAAAGACGTTTTTATGAGAGGTGGATCACTGGGGTGGGTTTCTTTTGCCTGGCTGATGTGCCCCACGCGCCAGCTGTAACAGTGCGGTTTCACTGGGCGCTAGGTCATACGGCTGACCTCAGCTAACAAGCTGTTCCTGTTTGTAGGCTACTGGGAATGTTTATTGGCCACTGTTTTCCTCCTTTCTGAACACAGTTATTTCCCAGCACCCAAATAAATCATAAGGTCGCAAAACTCATAGAAACTCTGACATTCTCTATGATACAGGACAGAAATCAACTAACTTCAAGCTTAGCAGCTTTAAACACCTCTGATATGTTTTATCATAATATAAATGTATTCACTGAAGTTATTTATGCTTTTTAGTTTGATGATGCACACAATAAAATTGTAATAAAATTGCTCAATGGGACAAAAAATTATATAGTTATCCTTCGAATTGGTGTAGTTTGACTGTGGGCTCTGTTACAAAAAAGATGTACTATAACTGTACATCTTAAGAGTAACAGTGATCTGTTTGCCATAAATGTTAATTATCCATGTACTTTATAAGAAAATGACTGAGGATGCTATTGAATTTCTTAATGCAGACTTCGAGAGTAGAAACTTAAGGGGAGATCCATACTAACATGCTACATTGACAAACTCATCTGTACAAAACTCAACTATACCAATAGGGAAACACACTCATTTAACAGTAGCAGTTTTATTCACAATGTGTGTACTGAAACTGGAAAACAAATTAGTAGAAAATAATTGGTAGACATTACTATAATCATTTTGCAAAAGTTTCCGCTCTGCCTCCCTGTTCGCATTTGGTTCAGTTGTTTTGAAATGCATATCTTCTGGGCTGAAAAGTTTCCAAGACTGCTCCTCTGCTTGAGAATGAATTTGGAAAGAGAGAGCTAGGATATGATTCAGGTCTTTTTTAGTACAAGGAATATAAAAACACAGAGACAAGCACACATACAAGCGTTCCCACTGCAAAACAGAAGAGGATGATCTGTGTTCCTTTTTTCAGGCAGATCTTCAGCCACGCTTACTGAGATCAGAAAGCTGAAATTTGAAAGCAGCCTCCATGAGTAAATGTTCTTTGCACTGCTCTTGTGAAATGTTGAAATGTCGTTTAGACTTCCCAAAGCCACGGCTTCTTTAAAGTTGCCGTCTACACGAATTACTCATGCTGCTTAAGGGTTGTTTGTTAAAGTGGCAATGTACACAACCAGATGATTTTGTGCTGAGATAACAGCCAGCCAGGAGGCATGCAAACACTGTAAGTGGGCTGATCTCTGAACTGCAAATGCTTCTCATTCAGCTTGGTGTGCCTCCTGTGCCAGAGAACGCTTCTAGATGCTATGGCCAAACACTTTGTCTTTCCAAGTTTGTGTTATAGGAAAGATGTAAGGAGAGATGTTTTTTTTTCCCTAACTATTACAGAAGACTGTCAAAGGTCTTCTCAGCATTGCAGCAATGTTTAGCTAGTAAATCCCCACATCAGCACACTCTTGGACTTCATTTTCAAGCCAGAAAATCTTCAAAAGTTTTGAGCTCCTTTATTAAATTCTAATGTTCTTTTTATTTGACAGTAGCTTAAGAGAGTCCACGTTCACCTCCAAACCACCACCACCCGCACCTCACCCCACCACAAAAAAAGGGGGGAAATTTTAGTATGTGTACACGATTAAACTCTGAGAGGTCAAAATTTTTGGCAGTTAAGTTGTATGTCCATAACTCCACTCCTATACAAGTATGCTCTAGCTGCGGGACTGTATATAGGTTTTAGATGTAGCTTCTCCAAAAATCAATGCACTCATTTACATCATGCTTCCAGGCAAGGAAGACCCAGAGAAATCATTTATATCAATACCAACTATGTGTAGACACTAACCCAGCAGTGGATTTTTCACTTGGCCAATGGTCGGTCCGAAGGGAAAGTGGCATAGAAAACAAGACAAAAGAAAAAATGTTGAGAAATGCTGAGTTCCAAATGCCTAACACTGCATCCTTAATGCTCTCTTAATATAGTTCCTAACTGAAAATAAATGAATAAATACCCATCATTTTGCTGCATTTACAGAGCTTCAGGACATGGTTGCCATGGAAGAAAATTGCCATAACTTGTGTCCTAATGCTGATACGTATGTCTGCAATTTCCTTTCTCCTTTAGCCTCTTTTAGTTTCATTAATTACAGTCGTTGCTTGGAGAGGTTGTAGACTGCCCACAAGGGACAAATATTTGAGAATTTCAAAAGCATGAAACTTATTTTATGTTCTGAACTTTCACAGTTTCTGTGAAAAGCTAACATGTACCTAATACTTTTAAAAGTCGAGTTCCATAGGTTATGATTAATATACCACATAGATCCCAAAGGGATAATTACAAATTAATCAGCGGTTCAAAACTCCCAAATGAAGTACTATAAGGTTGCCATCCCTTTAAAGCATTCATTTCCTAGTTTCATGGAAAGAAAAAGAAATCACAAAAGAGTCTGATCTTGGTTTGATTCAGCCCTTTCCCTGTTCTTAAGTAATCAAGGAACTGAACCCGAAGCTTCCATTACGTAGCAGTTAAGTAGGCTTTTTCGTGAACTCAGCAGTACATGCTAACATCGCTCATCCAACCACAAGCCATTAAACCAGTTAGGCACATGAAAACAATGCTTAATGGATACAGAGATGTACAGATAGTGCTTGGCTCCCTGCATGTGTGTGTGTATGTATATGCATGAGTATATATTTAATTTAGTATGGGCCTCCTAGAAAAATCATACAAATGTGTTTAATTTTTAACCATGTGAGACTATGCAGCCACTTCTTCCAGTTCTATTGCTTAAGAAAACTTCCAAGCTTTGAGTCTCTTTTAGGAAGCCTTATTCAAAAAACCACAGAAGCCGTTAGGAATCCTTCCATTATTTCAGGAGGAGCTAGACTGAGTTCTTACATTTGAAACACAGTATCTGACTATTTAGGCTTTGTTCCTTGCTGTTTGCAAAATTTCTGGAAAGTTGTTGGCACTCTGTCTCTCTCTTCTGTCTCCACATATGTAAAATGAGAATGACAACTTTACCTCAGAGGAATGCTGCAAAGCTTTACGTATAAACAGATTGGCATACTTGGGTGAAGTTCCTCAACTAACGAGAACTGTTCTGATGGATGGGCGTCCCTTGGGAGGTCATAAAAACAAAAACAAAACTGTGTAATTGAGTTTGGGGAAATTATCTTTTTGGCTTTTGTGAGCCTACTTTTATGCAGTATGACTGGTCCTCCTTTCTTCTCTCCTTATCATCTATAATATCTTTACAAATTTAATTATGTGGTTTTATACAAAACTAAGCCAAGACATATCTGAAATATCCATATGAAAGAACATAAAACTTGAACATAGCCAGTGATAAGAAAATTCCTTTAAAAAAATATTTTTTTCCAGTTTCTTAAGCTCTTAGATAGATAAAGTAGCTATGAAAGAACCAGTAAAACTTAGGCTGTGTTTTATTTTGTGAAGAACACTGGAAAGTTGGCAAGAGGTAAGATTTTGCAGTGAAATAGGGAGGTGAACAAGTTGTAAATGATTCTAATATCTTCCAGATGGCATATTTTACTTGAGAACCGAGTTTGGAGTAATTAGACGCATGTGAATTTCCTATAAATACTAACTTCACCAGTTTGACATTAGAAAGCTCCATCGTCTCTGAAGCCTTTCAACTGCTAAGTGTTTCTTTTTCCGCTACTTAAAGTGAAAGTTGTGGATTTTTAAATTTGTCTTATTTGACAGAAATCTTTTTCCATGAAAAGATAGCATTTTTCTATGCCAGAAAGTTATGAACTGAAGTTCCTCGCTGAAGAGGTTTAAAATTGAATGTTTCTTCCCAGAAGAGGTCTTCATTTTTATATACTGGGATTATTATTTTATAATTTATTACAGTGTGTGGCAAGCAATGAAATCAGTGGAGTAAGCTTTAACTTCAAGATCAACTATTTTCATTGGTAAAATGCTTTTTGCAGATTGATATGCTGAAGACCTTAGCAGATGAATTTTGTTCCTAATTCCCTTAGGACTCTGCAGCGCTAAAGTGATCAGAGCTGGTCCACAGCCTCCCATTCTGCATGATGTTGTTACATTCACTCCTGGAGTGAATACTGATGATCGCATTTATGTTGGAGAATTTTCCAAATTTATTTGATGTAAATTGAATAGAACTAAATAAATACAAGGAAAAATATTCTGTCACCACTTGCACTCTTCAGGCATGTATCAGTGTAAACTGGCTTAGATCCATTGACATAAAGGGGCTAATCTCATTTGCAGCAGCTAAAGATCTATCTGCTGTTCTCAGTGGAGCAGTATAGATAAAGTGCAGATGTAATCTTGCTTATTTAGTTTGTATCTTCAATTCTGCCACTCCTGGTTATTCAGAATGCACGAGCCAAACAACCAGAAGCATATGATAAGATGAAGGATAATCAGATTTTAAAATAGTAATGATTATTCTTACTACTGCTCAGTTTTCAATTTTTATTGGTTAAGGTATGTTGTATATCACATTCCTCTGCTCTGCAGAGAATTAAAAGCTTGATTTTAACATGGAAGGTGAAATCTTAAAGCACTCGATGATGCCAGAAAAAAACGTAATAACAAAACTGTTGCTAACAGTCTCAATCAAACTGTTGCAGTGGGCAACTGTAGATCTTCATCCATGTCTTTGTCACATCTTTTCTCTTTTTCACTGCAGCTTTGTCATGCACTAAAATAGACCCTCACTGGTTCATTCTTAATGGAGACCCACCGTCACTTAATGGCATTAGTAAATTATTGAACAGTGGCCAAATCCGAATGGCCTTATTCCCAGAAACCTCTTAGGTTGACAGGACCTTTGTATGAGTAACTTCAGTGAATTTTGGCCCTGGGTGAAGGCCATAAAAACACCAACTCACAAAAGACCAACTGAAACAAAAGCCTCCCAAACTGACGGGAATTTCAGTAACTTACAAGTCTCCAACTGATTGCAAACTGCTTACTTAAATACCCAGTCCTTCAGTGAGCAGTGGGATTCAGATGATATGCCACCTCCCTCAGGGTGCTTCGTCCACACTGTGCATCCTGCACAATCAAAACCAGCTTAAAAGACTCCTGCCAGAGGTGCTCTCTGCCACCTCAACCTCACTACCACTGGGCTGTGCAGAAGTTCTGATGTAGAGCAACCTGACAGGCACTGTGGTTCTGGGCAGAAATACAGCCTCTTTGGGGCTGCACCTAATTTTTTATTTGTAACAGCGTGTGCTTCTTTTTCTTGTCGCTAATAAAGTGGGATTAAGTTTGGTGTCCCTGGAGTGCCTGCTGTTCTGGAGCTGTTAGCTCTGGGATACAGATTGCCTCGTGTCACAGGCACCACAGTAAATCCCACACCGCTAACCCTCAGTCACTAATGGGACACAAATCCACAGTGCAGAATAATTCAAACTAGTTGCTTAGCTTTCCTTTTGCAATGCCTTCTGCTTGGCTAGAGCAGAGACTTGCAAGGTAGAAAAATGTTTTTTATAAAATACAGGCAAAAGAGAGTAAAAATTCTCATAAGCAAAGGTAGTCTAGCCAGGGTGGATTACTCCTATCAGGGAGAGATATAGCAGCTTGGGGAAAGGGGCACCAGAGAAAGAAAAGAAACAGAGCTGGAAGATCTTTTCATTCCAACAGGTGAATAACCAAAATACTCATAACCACCCTATAGATGCATATCATAGTAGGCTGCAGAAAAATATGGCGTATTCTGATGTAAATTAGAGTTGTATATGCTTCACTGATTGTTTCATAAGTAACATGGCAGATATTTAGATTTCAGCTGAGTTCTGCATATGTCTTCAGAAGGAATTATTTTTAGGCAAAATGCATGAGCTTTCGCTGCTCTAATAATGTGCAGGATCTGAGCACAGCGTGTCAGGGCAGCTGGCTGCAGCGCTGCAGGGCTTCCCAGCACTCCCGCAGCACAGTGGGCGGTTGTGCGTCTCATGGGTCACCAGCATGTTCACAGCTGAAAACAGACGAGAGCACTGTTAGCACCTACTGGAAACTGGAAATGAAAAATCCACCAAAATCTGTATTCTGCAGCTGTTTATGTTTTTTCATTGCCCAGTGCTCATTTTTATAGGTATGGCTTGGCCTTTTCCTCAAACCTATAACTTACACTTGCCAAAACAAAACAAAACAAAAAAAAAAAGCATGCTTGTAGCAAGAACTTGCAGAGGAATTCTAGATTCCTTCATCATTCCAGTGGGAAACTTTCCCAGACATCATGTTATGGTACCATAAAATTAGGACATGCCCAGGCACTGGCTGGGAGGAGCTGGGCAGCACAAGAGCCCTGCAATCCAACTGGCTCCCATCAGGAGAACACCCCGCACACCACCAGCAGCTTTGTTACAGTGCAGAGTGAACACAAATGGGATATCTGAAGGGAGCCAGCAAGAAGGCAATGCTTTTTACCTCTTGGCATAGCAGCTCCATGAGCGTACCTGCTGAACCCACCAGCACGGGTGTACTGGTCTCATGCATGAACTCATGCAGTGGTCTTTCACCTGCAACTTAGAGCAATGGTTAGCGCCGTGATTATATTTACATCTCCATGCCATAAACCCTAGAGGACTATAACATTACAAGAAATATTTGCCACACCATTGGCAGCAGTAACTGTGCGAAGAATTGCCAAGTGGGAAATCCAAATTTGCAAACTCAGTTCTCTGGGCTGCATGCCAAGGCTGTCTGGGCGCTGCGGAGGTGACACATTCAGTCTCCTCGCAGGGATGCCAACGTGCCAACTGCATCCCTGGCACAGCATCTTCTCCTGACAAACTTACGGAAAAGAACTGCTACCAAGTCCAGAGGGAGATGCAAGCTGCTTCCTGAGCTTTCTTTCAAGTTGTGACTGTGCTTTCTCCCATTTACAAGAAGAGTTGTTTGCAATACACTGTGGTCTCCAGTAGGATTTTGAAAAGTGCAGAAGTGACAGCAGGACTTTGGTTTCCAAGTGTAAACTAGTAAAACCCAGAGTAACTTAATTTCCCTATGAAAAAAATGCATAAATACTCAGTTTCTGCTTCCCAGGTTTCAGATGTTGCTGCCAGAGTGGGGGAATCCAAACCCGTCTGCTTATCGCCAAACGCAGGACAGGATCCCCAGAACACAAAGACTGTGAGGCCAATCTCTACAGCTTCCCGTTCTCCAGTCTTACTTCATACCTATTGTCTCACAGCTCGACTTCTTTCCTTTCTGTCATTTCTCAGAGGAACAGAAAAAAATCTGAAAAATCCTCTAGTCTTCCGCAGGGCAATAAGACCTGTAACTTGCAAAATCCATTAGAAGACAGATTTTTAGTAACCAAATAGTGTCACTTAGAGCTGCACAGCACCTAGACAGAGCACTGTAAATTACAGTTCTGTCGCTGTAAGGGACAATGGGAAGGTGTGGGCAGGCAGATTGTACCGAGGAGGAGATACGGGAGAGTCAGAGAATTTAATATCAATGTTTTTTTGCCGAATATTACTTCCTATAATAGCAAAACTGGTACTTAATCATCAATGATTTTTTTAGTTTATGTGGCTTGTTAAGACAGTAGAAGATTGTTCATTCTTTATGTGTAGAAAAAGAAATGCTGAATTCAAACCTTTTTTTCATTATACAAATAGTAAAAAAGCATGTGAAATGTGATTAACATTTTTCGTTAAAATTGTTCATAACATCTAATAATTCAGTAGCAGTGTTCTTCTCAATATTAATTTGAAAAACCATCTACTTTTGAGGCTTGAGCAATTAATGGCATCAAGGAAACAAGTGAAGTAATGCTGTCAGAGAGAGAAGAGCAAAGACCTGCTTGGAACTGGAAAGGGATTAACATACCTGAACCCCACAAGTGTCAGATGATGCAAAACACAAATAGCTTTAAGCACCTGCTCTTCAGCCAGAAGAAAATACTTTGCATCAGTGTTGGGAGTGCTGTGGCTTTGAGTGACTACACTTTCTCTTTAATGAGCAGTTAAGGATGTGGAGAAAGGTTGTCCTGTTAAAAATTCTCTACAGTCATTATTCCATAAAGTCTGAAAACCAGCAGCCCTGAGTACATCCAAGAGATGGAGGCATTCCAAGGGACTTCATGTTTATATTCGCAAACATATTTTTAACATAACCAAAAATGAAAAAAGAAAGGGGGGGAGGAAGGATAAACCTTTCTGAAGTCCTTTAATACCTCCTCTCCCAACTTTCAGGTCCTCATATGTATACATCATAATGAAATTACAGTAAAAACAGAGGCCTTTTTTTTTTTTTTAAATAGGCAGCTTACTTAAAGTATCCATAAAATTCTTTCAGAAGTGAACATTTCCTCTTTGTATTTCCACCAATTTGAGCTGGGGCAGTGAAGCTAGCTAGCTGAGCAATAGCTACTAGAAAAATCAAATCCATAGAATGAAATGCAGTTAACACCATATTTCACATATGTTAATGCTTACGGTTCCATCAGTGTCAGCTTTATTTTCTACTTGATATACACCAAAGCTGGCACACAGTTTTAACTGATGAGGTAATGTCATTTTTAATTTAAGGAGCCTTAAGCCGTCCACTTTAACTAGTGATATCATCTCTGCAGTTGTCTTATGGGACTTCATGTAAACATAAGTAATGTGCCCTGGATGGCTGGGAACAGGGTTGTTAAAAATGACATTGGTCATCATGAAGGCATTTTTTTTCCTTTGATCTCTTTAAAAATGTCAGACACACTTTACTGTCCTGTCATTTTTAGCTCTTCCTTGTATATTAATATGCTCAGAACATTTCAGTGAACTCAGCAGCGGAATAAAGGTCTAAACAAATTAATGGCTTCATTTCAATGTCAGTTGTAGTAGGATAATGAAAAGTAAATGGGATTGTCTGGCTAACAGCAACCTGTGAAGTGAAACGACAGCATGGCTGAGACACAAAGAGGCACGGACAGGGCAAAGGCTTTCCCTGCAACCCAGCAGAGAGCAGAGCAGAACCCATTCTCCAAATGCCACTGCATTTTAGCATATTAAACCAGTTCTTCAGATTGTATCTGTGCTTCCCTCCTGCCCAGGGCCAAGGAAAATCATCTGCTAATAAAACTTCAGACCCATCCTGTCTCTGCGCCTACAGCTCGTGCCTCTCTGACTAGGATGCTCATTTATATGCTCCGGGCTGGCTCAGTGCACCAAGCTGCCAGCCCTGCACAGCCCCCTGCAATCAAGGTGTGAGACCCAGCCCTGCAGGCTGGTATTGCTGGTGGTGCAGCTCAGGGACCCTGCTATGGCTGCTGCTCCCAGACACACTTTTTCTTTAGTACTGCATATTTGTGCTTTCTTTTATGAAGTCCTTGGGAATAGCAAGTAAGCAGGAGGGGGTTTAGCCCAGTCTGTTTGGCAGTCACATGCTGTTCAGGCAAGAATACTGTAGCTGCACTCCTTGGCTCTAACACCTATGCAAAGGTGATTTGTATTGAAACTTGTTTCATCTGAGAAAACTCAAGTGTTGCAATAGATGTGTGGATTTTGAGATTTGCTGAAAATTGTTTGTCCAGCTATCAGGGAAAAGAGCAGATTTTTCTATCACTGATCTGTGGCATGGTAGAGTTCTGAAGAAAATCTAATGTTTGGGGATTTATTTATTATTCTGTGGACATATGTTTGGAGGACAGCATATGGAAATGAAAGTATTGTTCATGAAGAGCTCCAGCTAAAAAGACGTTTCTGAATTCATAACAGAACTTCACAGTTTGAAAAGAATGCTATGCATTATGTATTGATAACAACACCACATAGACAAAGGAACACAATTTAATAATGCAGAATTGTGCTCATGAGATTTCCTTTTTTTTTTATGTTAATTGGTTACTTTAGCTGACATTGTCTGCAAGCATAATGGACACCATTCTTCCTAATAGTTCCATGTTGCCAGATGATGTCTACAGACATAATGTAGTCCATTTTAATTATTTCATTTTGCTTACATCTTTCAGCATAATGCATTTTCCAAGCAAGCTAGCATTTTTCTTGATTATCTATGTTGTGTTATGGTTTCTAAATTAATTAGGTCTCCTTCTTTCCTGGAAGTTAAAAGTTTCTTCCTTCCATTTGTCTACCAGGTATGATTATGTTGAAGTGATTGATGGAGATAATGCTGAAGGACGCTTATGGGGAAAGTACTGTGGAAAAATCGCTCCCCCTCCATTAGTGTCTTCGGGACCTTATCTTTTTATTAAATTCGTTTCTGACTATGAAACGCATGGAGCAGGATTTTCTATCCGTTATGAAGTTTTCAAAAGAGGTGAGAAACCGTTCACTGTTATACAGCTCCTAACCTGTAATTTTTACTTTCATCAAAAAGTTCACTATAGTTTTTAGGGGGTGGGGGAAATACAGAAAAATGTTTGAAAGAGAAGATTGTGTTACCCTTGTTGTTACAATGTGGGGCACGTATTCAATGGGTGTAAAGCATTATGGATGCATTGGGTCAGCTGTATGTGGGAACTGTCTTCTTTGGGTGTAATCTGATAGTCTTCATCAGCTGTTTGTTTGGACCTTCTTAAAACCATTAGCTTTCTTCTTTTGTGTGATAATGATTACTTTATGATTTACAGTGTTTCAGCCATAAGAGCACTGTAACCTTCTGAATCCCCGACTTACTCTGGTTAGCACTCACTCTACATTCCCAAGAGACAGCTGTTGGCTCAGAAAGGACACAAGTACACATGGGCAGCAGATGATGTTGCTGTTCCTTTCACAAATCATGTTTGGGAGCTTAAGGAGTGAGGAAGGTCACACAGTTCAGAAACATGTCCTACTGGATGATTGTGCAGGGAGCACTGATAGCTGTACAGGGTGCAAAGAAAGCCCAGAGAAACAGTCTAGGTTAACCAAACCCATAGAGAGTCCCTCTTTGATAACTCTCTGAGCCAGCAGCTAGAAGGACAGTGAGATCATGTTTGGCATACACCTTTCCTGTAGCTGGATGTAGATAAATAATTCATTCACTCCATTCCTGGAAAATACAACTCCAAAACTAGATAGTGTACAAAAAGACAAAAAGCTTAAAGCAAAGTAACAAACAAATACTGACTTCGGTATCAGTGTTAAGAATCATATGTACAAAAGCAGCTCAAAGGTCCAGACTTCCAACCCAGAGCCAGATTTTCAGCTGTGTTCAGCACACACACTTGGTGGCAGCTCTACTGTTAATGAGGAGAATCACAGTTGTGAGGTCTCTGTTGCATGCTAGTGCTGCTCTGCACAGTGCTAATTGGGGCCACAGACCTCTTGGTCACCACCTTCCCTGTCTGTAAGTCCACTCCTGGCTCTCAGAAATTCTTTTGCTGACCTTCAGGGTCAAATTTTTTGAAAGAACTCAGCATCCATGTGACACTAAGCTTCCCTGAAAAAATACCTCTATTTATTCTGGTGTCTTTAGGAAGCTAAACTCTTCAAGTCACGTCCTGAAGTTTCTCAGTGCTTATACATACACTACCATTTTTCATAAAGACCAAGGCTGAAACACAGAGAACAAGTGAGAGAGTAGTCTGTGAAACAATCTATTTTAGCAAGTGGATGTTTTCAAGAAGAAAAGCTTTTATTTATTTTCTAACAGTGAAGTTGTGAGTCAGAACTCTGACAGGAATGTTGTGCTTATTTCACTGTGTGGTCATTTGCATCTCTCAGTGATGCATATTAACCATGTTAAGATGGCATTATGAATGTGATTTTACACACACAGAAGTCAGGAAACTCAAAATTATGGCTCCCAGAGCAACTTTAACTCTAGTTCATTCCACATAAACGGTATATTAAGCCAGCAAAGTTATCACCAGGTACAGCATTAGAAAATGCTGTGTGTACACAAAGGGCACAAGTTATAGTTGCTGTGGGAACGCAGCTCTTCTTAACTTTTGAGTTAATGCACAGATGCTATTCCAAATTTGCATTTTAATTTCTGTACCAAATGAAGCTGACCAGTTTACCCTGTTCTGCAGATGAAGCTCAGATGTGCACATCAGACTACCATGCTCTTCTTTAGCATATTCATAACCTCACTTAACCATTTCCCAGATAGGAGAGGCATTAAAATGATCCCAGTCTCAACATCCTGTGGTGCTGAGCCAAAGGCTGAGCTGTACTCCAGCATTTCTGGATGTGGAAGTACATCTTAGTTATAGAAAAGAAAAGCTTCCTTGCTCTACTGGTGTCCTAAGCTGAATCTTCAGCCTAGCACTCACAGGGCCAGACGCTATGGAAACTGTGAGGACAGTGACTGTGATAAATGCAAAATGGGCTCTGAGAGTAGAATCACACGTAACTATTCTGTTGGGTCTCCACAAGAGCATTTTCTTCCAGCTTCCCACAAAGACCTCTCCATGGAGTTCCTTGTATCCTCAGTGTTGATTTAATTCCTGAAGTTTCTTCACAGTGTCAATAAAGGATCAAAACCTGTGGAGGGCATTTTAGTAAGGCGGCTCTTCTGAAAACAGTTTTTATTTCTTGCACCAGACTGGCTCAAACATGTTTAAAGTAGTGCAAGCTGGTACTGAGATGCCATGTGTGAGCGTAAGGAGCCTGACGATCCTGCACTCAAAGAGCTGGGATTTGGCTGTATTTAATAAAGCAATAATGATCCTGGCTTACATTTTATATTGCATCTTTTATTGGATTCCAAGAAGAGTAAAGAGCACTTTATGCTATGAATGGCATACTCCAAAGCTATTTTATCCTAGAACAGCAGCTACTGGTGGGAGTGAGGAGCAACAACTAGAATATAACCCTCCCATATGTGACGAGAAGACAAGGTAATGACGGGGAGAGGAGAGAAATATCCAGCTAATGTGTATGGCTGTGATTTAATTGTGGGCAAAATGGTATTTCCCAAACTGGAATGGGTCAGGTTAAGTGAGCATTAATTTCTACATCTTCCAAAATACTCCATGAAATGTTCTGAACGCTGATGTGATAGCTCAAGCATTTCCCATCAGTGTCTGCTGAAGGACAAAAATACCTGAACTGATTACATTCATTCAGCCCTCTCTCTTGCTTGCTGAATTTACTTGGGAGGTAGCCAAATCTGTGGGGGGTAATACGTTTGGCACATTCACAAGGAAAACATTTTCTGTGGTGAAATAAGAGTATGCATATATGCAACAAGCCAGACTGTTTTCCCTCAATGATCTGTGTTAAACGTTAGAAATACTCTAAGGCTACTGACTGCGGTCTCTAAGGAAGCTGGGCATCCTCATCCAAACTGAACACTCTCACATGCTCATATAGACCTGTTGCAACTCAACTCTGTTGCCTGAGTCCTTCCTTTACTCCATGTCAGAATAGCTTCATCTGAGCCATCCTCCCCAAACTCCCCAGGTCAGCTGCCACTCACAGATGCCCCAAACCCCATCAATCACTTTCCATTAAACTGGGAGTGTCAAAAGGCAGAGAGAGGGGTACCTGAGTTGACCCTGTGGGAAGATGTGTGGGCAGAGCCTGCGGCTTACCCAGAGCACACCTGCAGGTGTGGGATCCACAGAGAGGATTCTTGAGGGACATAAACAAGGGAGAAACACAATCTGTTGACAAGAGATGGGCTCTGGTTTTAGTCCCTTGTATTCACAAAGGCAAATCCAGGGACCTGGCTTTTCATACCCTTGTTCCTCCATTGCTAGCTGTCTCCTCCACCAAAAGCAGTGTTAGGGACAGCACGCTATGCCGTGCTGGGGACACTGGGGAAAGCCAGCATGTCAACATTGACATTAGGTGACTTCTAGCAACACCGCCTGTAATCACACAGTTTGTCATGCCTGCACTAGCAGCAACATTTTACTGGTGCACCTGTGTCAACACCACTCAGAATGAGTCACTCACCCTTGGTACATGTACGAATTACCTTTCACATTTAGTTTGTCAAGAAGGCATAGGTCACATCTGGCAGAGTTACTGAGTCAGTGCTCCAGGAATCTGAAACCACTACTCCCTCTACTGAATTTACTTACCCTCTTTCGTAAAAAATTCTACTTCACCAATAAAAGCCTGTCAGCCATAAGATTTAAAGATTTGAGCTTGAAGGGGCTATAATTATTTCTCTAGGGCTCTGTCGAGATTTCTGCAGCTTACACTTTCATTGTTCCCACATGACTTTGTATTTGTCATAATTTTTTCTAGAGCTGGTACAAGTTTTCATATTGTTCTATACAAATAGAAAATTGGAGATCAGACAGCGTATGTGAATTGTGCTTTAAAAACGTGACTATCAATAATACGAACAAGCTGCCTGAATGATTAATAAAGCAATTAAAATGAGGTGTTTCACTGAAAAGCCACCTTTGCTGCTGGGGAGACAATGCAACCTAATTTGTTTTCCAGCTAACTGTTTTGTTAGTAACATAGTGTTAACCCAGGTGAATTTTTCTTTCTCTTGCAGGACCTGAATGCTCCAGAAACTTTACTTCATCAAGTGGAATGATAAAGTCCCCTGGATTCCCCGAAAAATATCCCAATAGCCTTGAATGCACTTATATTATCTTTGCACCAAAGATGTCAGAGATTATACTGGAATTTGAAAGCTTTGAACTAGAACCTGATTCAAATCCTCCAGGGGGAGCATTTTGTCGCTATGACCGATTGGAAATCTGGGACGGATTCCCTGACGGTAAGAGAAAAATGGACTGTGATACACATAACCATTACTCCATAGTGGGCCACAGAAGGCACATTCTCATTTTTTTAAATGCCATAGTACAGAGGTCTTTGTTTGATTTATGTGAAATGAGTTAAATTGAAGAGAAATGGGGAAAATGCTCTGTAAATTCATTCAGTAAAGCATATCACAGTGTGAATGATTTTTTTAGTAAATGTGTTTAATTTTGAGCAGTTGGCTTGGGGAAAAACTCTATTTTTGGAGAGAATATGTGATGGACCTTCCACAATAAAATAAATCAAACATGAAACCTTACAATGGATCCCCAGACTTTCACAGATAACACATTAGGATTGTCCAGTAGTTTCCAAAAACTTGTACAAATTGGAGTTCAGGTACTGTCCCTCCAACTGGAGAAGGTACAAGGTTTCAGACCAGCTATCAAAGCATAGAATTTTTTTTGCCAGAGCAAACATAGCATCCATGCAGTCCGAATCACATTCGGTGAACCATTACCCAGGTCAGTGGGCAGTCCCCAGTTAGCCATTCATGTGGCATCAGTGATCAGGCACTGCAGGGTTCCTTGCTGACAGTGCTCTCTTCCAGCAGTACAAACAAATTCAAAGGCTTTCTCTGAATTTGTTAATTTATAATCTCTGATTAGCTGGGCACACTTGCCAGGGTGGGTATGTTGGTGCCCTACTGGAAATAACTTCTCTGCCATCTCAGTAATTTTCCACGTATCTGTTGACCACACTTAACCTTGTGTAAATTGGAGAAGTGCATACCTAGATCTTGGCTGAGGCTGGGGAGCCATTCAGCCCTCATTTCACCCCGTGCCCAATCTTATATCCTTTTTTAACACTGAGATGGCTGAATAAAATAGTGATGTGATTTCTTCATTTTTTCTTTTTCTTTTTTTTTGTTTTTTCCAGTAAAAGGGACTTCTCAAGCTGAGTGCTTAGCCTTTAGGGTGTCCAAACACCCATACAGATTGTGCAAACATCTATGTCAAACTGTTTGTGATGCCTTTTTCACTGCTTCTGTGTACAGTGCAGGCTGATAAAGAGAAGTATCATGTAGCTGTCTTTTTTCTTCTTTCTTTTCTAACTGGTAACAAAATGCATTGACTGAAGATTGATTTTGTTTGTGTTGGGTGCTAATTACAGATATTTCAGTTTTCCACTGGTGTGATAACCCATATTAAATAGATATTTTCTGTCAGTTTCTACAAACTGCTAATGCTGCACTAGTATTTCATTTAAATGAAAACATATAACTTCAGGAACATATTTTAATAACACATTTAAACTTATCTGCTTTCTTAGATAAATCCTCAATATCATTTTAATTAAGGTTTTTATTGATGCTGCAGTAAATAAGTATGTGCTTTTTAACATATATTTGTTCTTCCTGTTTGTTTTATGCCTAACGGGTTTATTGTGGCTCTTTTCAATCCTCTCCAATAAACGGGGATGAAAGAGCTATGACAGTAACTGCAAGTAGTATTTAATGCCTCAGTTAGGAAAACAGTATTGTAGCAATACAATAATGATGTCTGGAACATTTAATAATAGCTTTATTTGTACATAGGCCAGATCCTTTCAAGCTAAATTCCTGTAAAGCTTGGATTTCAACTGATATGTGAAAAGATGATCCAATCAATCAATTTGTGTAATGTAACCAAAAAAAAGGGCATTATTGTTAGCGTCAGAGGGTTTCAAAGCAGTAATTTCCTGGTTCAAGAAAGTGACTGAGCCATACTGAAGAGCAATTAACAACAGGCATTATCTGCCTTCCAACTCCCTCGCAAACTGTCTAACTCCAAACTGCTCCTGACATCCAGTAAGGGTGTTTACATGTTTGTAAATATTGATCTGAATTAGTAGCCTAGAAAGAAACATTTCCTTAGATACCTACTGTTGGAGTTTGTGGCACTGTAAGGAAACATTTGCTAAATCATTGCACTGTAGGATGCTCCTCAGCCAGTGGTCGGGCTCTCTTGTTGAACTTAACAAAGATGGAGAGGATGTGTTTGTACATGTGATACATGCGTCACAGGATGAGTACTTGGGAAGGAAAAGAACTATTTCAGCTCTTTGGCTGAAAACTGACGCAGGAACCTACTGGGATGACCTGGCCATAAACTGAAGATAGAAATTAAAAGTTTTGAGATATCAAAAAGAGAATATCCAGATAATAAGGCAGTCAACACAAATCTAATTTGCATCCACATGGAAATAGTGCAGTTCTGAAGAATGTTAGATAAGACTCCCTTACACAATTTTCACCCACATCAGCCGAGGATTTCCCCCCAGCAGTTCCCAAGCACAGTTTGGAAAGTAGCAAGTCTGGATGGCACGTTGAGCACAGCAATCCTGCTTCAGGCAGAAGAGCCGTCTGGGAGCAAGCTGTGTCACTCTGGTAGTCTGCTCCCTGGAGCAGTCCCTGGCCACTGACCACAGGTCCAGAGGGTGCTCCCTGGCACCTTTACTTCCTGATATGGACACAGCCACACAGAAAAAAGCTCATTTCCTTCTCTGTAACGCGTTACTGCTTGCACTCCCAGTTGTGGTAGAGGTTAAAGCCCTCGTTGCACTACACTTATATAAACAGAGTAGAAGGATGTCTAGCTTTAATAACAGGGCAGACAGCTGGACTTAGAGGAAACAAATGCACAAAAAAAGAAGATTGAATTTCTTTTTTTTTGCTTTTGTTTTACTATAAACTTCCATTCTAAAAACTTTTTTAAAAAAAGTATATCCTTCAGTTCAAGTCCCCAGATCCAAGCGAAACATCTCTGTTTTGCAGAGATGATGATTTTTTTTAATACAACACAAAGAACAATTTGATGGAAATCAGTTATGTCCGTAACCAGGGCAGAATGCGGTGGGTAGCCCCCAAACATGGTGGCGCTCCACTGTAAAAGCAGGTGTTCCCCGGAAAGCAAGCGTCAGTCCATGAGCCAGACACTGCCAGTCCCACTGTTCCAAGCAGAGAACAGAACCCCACTCTGGTCTCAGGCATCCACTGTAGGGTCCAGGTAATGCTATTCTGGAGATGCTTATCTCATTCGCTATTCTGGGAGCTATGAATCACAGAGTCAGTTGTAAGCTTTAGAAACCTAAGTCACAGCAGATAAAAATCACCGTAAGTTGAGTGCTTTCACTCTAGAGTTTGATTGGCTACAAGCACTAGGAATCAGCAGAAGATGAATTTGCTGTTTTCAAGAAATTCCATAATTTCTCTTAACTAAAATTTGTCGAAGTAAATATGCTTTCATGTATGTTTTGCTTCTCCATCATTAACATTTTTCTGATGGAAAACAATTTCCCTTCAGAAAATTTTCCAGCAGCCATAATAATCCTTCACAAAGAAGTTAATTCTGAAATGCTCTGTCATGATCGTGGAGTCCTCAGCCTCCCTGGTTATCCTTCTAGTCGACGGAATCTGTGCTGAGTACCTGCGAGTTGATTCTGTAAAACAAGTGCTTATTTTTGGAGCATGTGAGCAGTTAGATTGACTTCTGAAGGAATTTACTGGGAGCACTTACAGGTCTGAAGTTAGGCACTAGTTTAAGTGTTTTGTTGTTCCAGGAAGGGAATGGTAGGCATTCAGGAATGCCTCGAGCATGGCATTTTTTTCCACATAACTGTATGCCAAGGGCACCCTTTGGTATCTTCGTTAAAAGAGAGGTAGAAGTGAAACAAATTCTGTCAGAGAATATTTGGGAACTACAGGTGCATTTTGGAAATACAGTGCAGAAAAAGAGCTGTGGTTTGAAAACAGAAATGATTAAAGTTGGAGCAGAAGAGTGTAGATGACAGAATAGAAATGTGTGATTTCACACTGATAAACTAGATACCAAAGATGTCTTTGCCCAAGACGCAAATACACCTCAGCCAGCCTTGGCCAAGAACACTCCACTGATGGTTTTTAAGAAAAATAGCCCACTCAAAGTGAGGGCTAGCTCAAGTGATGAATTGCACATATTCATCATGCAGCTCTCTTTGAAGCTCTACAGACTGTCTACTAGGTGCTCAAAAATAATTTAAAGAAGTTTACATATGGTTTGAGAACCACAGGCTAAGTATTGCTGCTTCAGTCAATACCACTGAGTTACAGAGCAAAGCAGAAGGCTTCACTGCAGTTGTTTACATCAGTGCAAATGAAGGTTGCTATTAATCTGTGTTTTTCTGCTCCGCTGTGGTTGCATTCTACATTCTTGTGAGAAGCCATTAGGACATGAGTGTATACAAGCTCAGTATGACTAGAGGACTGTGAGAACAGAACTCATTTTTCCGTTGTTTTCTCTTTAGCATCCTAAATTGTGTGCAAATGTTTGTCAATGACAATCACACTGCTGTGAAAATACTGTTCGCAGCACACCAGCACACTTTTATAGGCAAACTTTAAAATCCAATAAAAACGCTAGTTAATATAACATTTCGTCTAATATTTTAGAAGTTTAATACAGAGTTTTTTTATTTGCCTTTTTTTTTTTTTAATCTAGTCCAAAAGCTTGTGGAACAGCTTTCCTAGTTAGCCCTCCATCTTTTAATCTGGAAGTAACTCAGGTCTCCATTCTGTCATACCATGCCAAGGTCCCAGCAATAGCTAGAGCATGGGCGGACAAGTTGCTGGCTCACAAAAATGCCTCTGTTCTGTAGGTAATGTAGAAGTGACCTTGAGTGAGGACATTTTCAAGTGGCTCACATTTGGAGTAGGCCTTCCTGCGGGATGCCAGCAAAGTCACCTGATTGTCTACAGACAGGGGCTGCAAAGAGCTTTCTGGGCCTAATGATTTTTCAGCTCCTGCTAGCCTGAAATTCCCATCTGGAGCTGTATCTGGTCCATTATGAAAGCCCATCTCAGCTTGTAGAGAAGGATCAGGAAGACAGCACAAAAAACAGTGGCATAGTCTTAAGCAGGCAGCAGTGTCATTCCGTGGATGAGTGCTCAGTGTTCCGCAGACTGCATTTGTTTCAAGTGGTGACACCTGAAACATTTGTTAATTTATTGTCATTCAAAAGTCATCAGGCCTTGAACAGGAGCAAGGAGGATTTTAAGTGCATTAGCTATTTATGTAAGAAGAGTAAGAATCTCTATTTGATCAAATTGTGCTTAGATCAATACCATATTAGCTCCGAACACTAAGGTTTACATGCTGTGCAAAAAATTCAATACCTCTTTGTCATGTTCTGCAAGTTTTCTTGCCTCTTCATCTACACAGCTAGCAAAGGGAATAGCACTGTGATAACAGGGCCAATTTGCAGAAGACTGAAATGCAGAATTATTGAATGTGTCTTAAAAATTATAAACCAGTGAGTCATGGGGACTCTTAAAGCCTGTCTGCTTTAAACAAAGTTCTCTTGTGTTTGTCATTTCAAAGAGGCTTTCCTGCAGGAAGTGGGAGGAGGGAGGCTCAGAGTGCCCTAACATGGTGGCCTTATCCTCCCTATTTTGTTTCAATTCAGTGCAAGATCAGCAGCTGTAATGTCAAAAGGCCATCACAGGAAAGAGCAGTGCCAGAGCCATGTGTACATGCAAAATTTTTAAAAATATATATACCACAGCTGCCACAGTTGGAGCCTGAAGTGGGGTATTATTTTGTCTTTTTTAAAAAGCCAGTAACTGTAACTCCAAAACAACTTCCTCACTCCAAATAATAGAACTGTAAAGCTTTACTGTTTCTAGAATGAGAGGGAATCCAACTCGTGCTGTACAGGGTGTTTGTGTCTATCAGTACCACGATGAACAATGCTGATGAAAAAGGGCTGGACTGGCAGGTACTCAAAATGCCCTGGGATTGCCAAGGCAAGTGAAGACTGTGGCCAGAATATGGATTGAAATATATATGCTGGCACCAAGAGCTATATCATATGAACTCCCTCTTTCTGGCAACTCAAGAGCCTTACAGAAAATGTGTAGCTTACAAAATAAAGTTATTCCAAGCTGGAACTGTTTTACTTGTTGAAAAATGCCAACAAGTGACTACAAAATGATGTTAACTGAGGATTTTCTTTGAACTGTGAATAATTAGGATATATAAACATTTTATAATTTAAACTGAATGTTAAATGGAGTTCCTAAAGAAATGACAAGGTGTTAATTTAAGTCTAGAAAGCCAGTGGTGTAAGCATTAGAATGATTTCTTACGATTATTTTTATTGTTGACTCCATGCATGGGTTTTAGCATTATCAGTTCTTATTATTTGTAGGCAGAGATGTGTCAGTACTCAACAGCCTAGGGACCTTTCTGTAGTGAATGCTTAAGAGTTAGAAGATACCGCATATGCTGGTTGTGATTTGAGCAGCATAATTAAGGGAAAAGATTATCTCCCTGCATAGGAAGGCCAGAAAACATATCAGGAACCAGTTTATAAATTATGAACACTAAAAGAGATCATGCATGTGTACTTGTTCTGTGACATGGAGTCTCGCTTAAGAAATCTTTGCACTATTGAATGGATTAATATTTTCCACCTGAATTCCTCTACAGTATTCTTTAATATTGAGCATATAGGTGAAAGATCCATGAGGATGTGCTGAAGGTCTGAATAGGAAGGGGAAAAGAGAATTTGGTCATTGCCTCAATGTGAGTGCAAAAACGTTTTTCTAAATTTGCTTTAAAATTAACAGATTGCCTGCAGTATTGAGCATAAATCTTGAAAGATGCCGTCTGAACTTTTACCAGAGCTAAGAGCATTCAGCATCTTGTAGGCTGCATGGGCAAATCAGGTCATTCCAATGTCCTTGTCATAAATAGGTGCTTCAATCACACTTTGGAAAGTACTTCTGCTGTTTTGTACATGTAATTTTGTGCGTCATTACCCTCTCTGTACATTTTAAAGGACACATTTTGAAATCCTGATTCTTTATGTTTTCTGAGGTTTTATGGAGTGCTATCTGGAACATTTTAGAAGTAAGACTGCCGGGGCAGGATAAGCAATTTATTGTTCATTTCTAAGTTATTGATGAGGCTGTGATTTTAAACTATTGTGGAGTTTCACTTACTCCTGCTGAGGAAATCTCTTCAGGAGGCTATTGTAGTGTCATCTATTGTTGTAGTAGAAGCGCTCGTTTATGATTGTATTCTGTCTCTTTGCAGTTGGCCCTCACATAGGGCGTTATTGTGGGCAGAACAACCCAGGCCGCGTCCGCTCTTCAACAGGGATTCTTTCAATGGTATTTTACACTGACAGTGCAATAGCAAAAGAGGGATTTTCAGCAAACTACAGTGTGTCACAGAGCAGTGTATCGGAAGGTCAGTATTCATGCATCCTGCAGAGCTTCTTGGAAAATATTCTCTGTTATGTCTTCTTGCACACCAGGTGTTGCATGAAACTTTAAAGAAACCTTAAATAAATAAGATGATGGGGGAGGGTTGGTTCTGTTTTGCTGTTTTGCTTTTTTGCTTTTTCCTTTTTTTTTTTTTTTTAAGAGCAGCTACCATTTGAAAAAATGGGCAAGGAGCAGGATTCTTCTCACAGCTTTATTCCTCAGTATTTCCAGGAAGTTAGAACAATTATGAAAAACTCTGCTGACCAAGGAAACATAGGAATGCAGAGCAATTGAACAGTTGCACTAAAACAATGAAACATGTACAATGAATGCACTATCCAAAGCCTTCTTTTATTACATGGAATAAGCTTTGATGATCAATTTCTTGAATAAAAAGAACCCATTTAATATATGTGCTCTTGTTAAACCATTTCATAAGCTACCTAAGCTTTGTTCTCTGCCTATTATTTTTCTCCCAGTTGCCTCATTTTCATGCTGCTTGGACAGAGAATGAAACCAAGTGAGGGAGATGCAGGAAAATAATGGGCTATGTTATGTTATGTCCTTGCAGATTTCCTTGCTTTGTTAGATGATAAAATACACGCTTTAAATCAAACTCTCTCCTTTCTATGACTGAGTTTTGAGCAGATTCAGAGTTGATGTAGTTGTTTAATCAAAGAAGGAACAAAGGAAAAATCAGTAAACAGAAATTATTCCTGTTTCTCCCCAGCTTTTCTCTGCTTTTTCATCTTCAGTTTCTTCCTTGTACATGCATAGCCAGCAGGAGGTAACTGGACATGCCCAGCTGGCATGGATGGGGAAGCATCCATCAAACTGGACGCCTGCTTTTTAGATATTGTAATATGACTCTGACCTACCATGTTGTGAGTCCTTTGTAGTGGCCTTCTGATTCCAAGCAGAAGGTGATTTACACTAATGTAAGAAGTCTTACCTAAGAAGACTTACCCTAACATACTTCAGTTTCAGTACTTCACCCAGGGTCTCTAATATTCTGAAGCAGAACAGAAAGGGGGACGTGGGTGGTACACCACAGAGAATGTGATTTGGCCAGCAAAGCTGATAATTCAGTTATCCTCCTCTTTAGGTCCAATGCCCAAAAGCAGTGAGCCGTACCTCTCAAAGCTCAAGTTTGCATTTGTTCAACGTATGAGATTAATCAGAAGCAGCAGCAGAGCAGGCTTCCCGTACTGTCATGAAAGTGCTTCTCAGTCCTGAATTCAGTACTGAATCTAGCCAGCAGTCTCTAGTAGTTCTGAAACCTTTGGCTAAGTACCTGCTCGTCTGTTAGAAATACAGCTCCTTTGCTCAGATTCACACGCTGGCCTTTTATCTTAAGCTACCCGTGAAGGAATGAATAATATTAATATATTATTAATTTCCCAAACTGTAATCCAGGCACGTGTTCTTTCCTAGTGCCCTTACAATGAGTATGGTAAACCTCTGACAGAGGTCCGTGTGCAGCTGTGTGTGAGGATCCGTCTAAAGCCACTAGCCTCTGTTGCTTCAACGGTAGTATCTTTCTGAAGGGTGAGCGAGAAATTGAGACTCCATGCACTATCAACCTTTGAACTCTCTATATTGACTAGATTGTCAATTGATTCTGAGTTATCTAGGTAGTTTTTGTGTCAATAGAAGGAGTCTGGATGGAGATGGTCAATTCATTTAAAATACAGCACATTGCAGAAGAGGTGGTAATTCCATTGTGTCAATGCTCTTCTGAACTGGATTCAAGTTCTGTTGGTCTGTTTCCTTCCAGTGTCTGGGATCAAAAGAGAACAGCTGCAATTCTAATAACATTTTAAAACATTTTATACTTCTTGTATTGGAGTAGATATGTAGTTCAAAAATTGAATAATTTTGTACAGTCATCTAGTTTGTCTTTCCTGGCTTTGTGCATAATTATGAGTTGAACACACATTGTTTTATATTATGAATCTACAGAAGTGCCTGTGCTGCCCTAGAAAAGAGAATTCTATTGTCCTATACTGAAGTGACTACAACGCTGGTCTAAAAATATTTGTATAGCATTATTATTGTAGGAATTGCCATGGCAACTTGAATGACAATATTAAGAATGGCACCACAAGTGCCATACTGCTTCACTTAAAGTTGCTAAAGAATTCAAAGTCACATAAAAATAAATTCAAAAACCTGACCATAGTAATGATGGTAATTTATTTTTCTTCAGATTTCCAGTGCATGGAACCACTAGGTATGGAGTCAGGAGAAATTCACTCTGATCAAATCACTGTCTCCTCCCAGTACAGCACTATCTGGTCTTCAGAAAGGTCCCGGCTAAATTATCCTGAAAATGGATGGACCCCAGGGGAAGATTCTACCAAAGAATGGATACAGGTAAAAATATAATGCTTCAAAGATATTATTAATACCCTCTGGAGTTTATTGAATGTGGAGAATGCAAAAGAAAAAGTAAAATAATACAGTAAAGTACTTCTACATAACCTAAGAATCACTGCAAGTGAATAGCTCACATTCCGTATTAAACACAAAAAAAAACCTGACTCCCAAAGGTATGAAAAAAAGAGAAGGTCAGGCAGATTAATTCTTCTGCTTCCCGCGTCTATTGTTTTTCAGTCTTCTGGGCACAAATAGCAGATTTTGGTTTAGTGGAAAAGTCAATATTAGTTTAACATGCACTTAAAGTGGAATGTCCCAGTAAACTGAGCATGTGCTATGTCTCAAGCTGATTATAGTTAAGCATTAATATGGGGTGGTGTTTTCATGCACTCAGATTTCACCTCAGAAGACCTAGGTTCCTTCTAGAATATCTTAAACATAAGGTGAGTTTATTGGTCTCTGTCTAGTAGCAGTTCGTCCACATCCTTAAACATAGCGCTGTTTAGCAAGATTGCCTGCCTTGGCTTTGCTCTGTCAGTACAGGCGTAATAGCAATCCTGCAAACACTTGTCCCCACGAAGAGATTCCTTAAGTTCAGCAGGTCCACTGAAGGTTGTTGCTAATTACTACCAGGTCCTTAGCTTAATGGTGCATGATTCCTGAACAGGTTAAAATTGTTCATATGAGTTACTGTATGCAAATGACAACCTATAGTAACACACTAGTATTTATATCATTATGCGAAGAATACTGATTTATCTTGATTACGTAGGTTGACTTACACTTCTAGGTTATGATCTAGTCTCTGTTTCTTTTGTTAAAAAAAAAAGAGAGATTCATGCATGTTAGATGAATATTGCAAATATTGAAAGTTTGTTCATGCACTTGAAACATTTCTCCTGCTCCTGTTGTTTTCTGTAGGAAACTGCTAACTGACATATAAAAAAGGTCTCATTAGCCATCAATAAGAATGTTCACATCAGTATTTCCTGTGAGGTTTGCTGTCTGGAAGAGAGCTTAAAAACATGTCAAGTAGTAGTTAGTAAAGGAGAGAAAGAAGGGGAAATCTTTCATTTCTGATCCTTGGCACACAATGGGACTCTCAGGTGTCCTGCTAAGGGGCCCCTACACATCCTGAGCTCTTGCTGATGGACCTAATCAGGCTTCAGAGCAGCAAAAAAAAATCTCTTGATCCTGCTTCTTTACTTAGGAATAAATATTAAAATCTCCCCAGTCTTATCTAAGTGCTAGGCTTGTTATTAATCATTGCCACTTGAAATCCATGGAATGCATGTAGAAGAAGGATGGAATTCATCGGACTCAAAGTCTATGTGTTTCATCTGGTCAGAGGGCCACCACTTTTTTTTTTATTTCCTTCTTTTCTGCTGTCATTTACGCATTTATGAGTGGATAATCAAAACAAGAAAGCTTGTCAAATCTCATTCATGTGTTCTATATCTTATTTATTAACTTATGGTGACTACATACATATATATGTATAGCTTAACCCTTTCACTTATAACTAGGTCTTTGTGAGAAAAAATTTCAAAGGACTTTTTTAACTTTTAACTTCTTTAATAACAAATGCGTAACAGAATCCAAGCCAATATGGGATTTGTGCTTAAAACAGTAGAGGGTACCTCAAGCCTCCTAACCAGAAATTTCTCTGCCTCCCTTGTGTTTTGCCATAAACCAGAGTGCTCAGGGGCTGAAACAATCACCAAACAAAATTTTGAGCACCTTTATGCTGCTTTCAGCTTCCCCATCAGTCAAGAAGTTGGTGGTTATTTCTGTGCCACAGTTCCCACCTACTTCACCCAGCCCCTGGTTTGGAAAAGGCAGCATGAACCATTTGCCTGAGTGTTCTAGCCCTAGGACATCTTCTCCAGTACCCAGAAGCCGTAATGAGAGTACAAGCAGCCCTGAGGCAGACTTTGTGCCAGAACTGTAGCAGCTTTCACAGCAGAAATGGGTCTTGTTTGCAGGACCAAGCCTACAGAACCCTTGTTGGAGATTCACTTGTTGAATATGCGTGCTTTACACGTGTTGCAGAACTTTTAATCATTCTGTTCATCCTGTGTAACATCTCATCATCCTACCATTCATTGTCTGCATAGCAGAAACAACCATACTTTGGGAACTTGCCATCCTCTGGCCTTCCTCAAAGTACAATGACTTAACGCATCTTTGGTTCCATTTGTGTGAGGAGAATATGAATTATTATAATTATTATTGTTTAATTCAGCACTCATCGATAATTCAAACCTCCAAATGCATTCTAGATGCTTTCCTGTTAAAGTTAATTGACAATCTTAAGGTGGGTGTTAAGTACTTCAGACCATCAAGCTCCTTGTAACAGTGTCCTTGTGCATGGGAAAAGCCATCTACAAAGGCTTGATGCCATTGGCAGTAAGCGCGTATTGCGAGTTTGTATCTGGATATAGTAATGAAAGCCCATGTTTCCTCTCCACAAATATCTGCAGGAACAGATGTTCATATCCATAGAGCTTACAGACAAACAGCCAAGGACATGCAACTAATAAAACACTCTGAAATTACCCAATGAAAAAAAAATCATAACATTTTCTAAAAGGAGGAAGGCACTTTTATATGAAGGCCTGAGATCACTTTGTTCTATGTGGTTCTGTATGCTGTTGTAAATTAGTCATTTACTTGAAGTTTTTGCTTTGTGCAGTCCAACGTAAATAGATTTTTGTAGCACAGTGCAAAACCTCTGGAAAATACTCAGCAGGAAAAAAAACAAGCTGAAGTATACAACAATACTGAACTTGGAACTTTTAAACTGAAAATTTCTGTCTGTATGCCATTGTCTGAGAGTTAGAGATCTTACGTATATCACTATTCATTAATCAGTTCACGTTTGCTGGTTTCCATACCTGCACACACTACAGCTGGTTAAGTAGCAGTGTCTGCCTTTGAACTGCCAATATGCATATACAACTAGGGCATATATTTGAGATATGTACAATTATACGTGGGCAAAACGGCTTGAAAATTCAGCTCCAAGTACTAATTTCCTTAGTGTATCATTCTTTGTATGAGGGAAATATAGTTCTCCTTTCCCGTCCTTTTACCCCTCCCTTCAAGGTTAATGTTTTTGCTAAGACAAAAGAAACAGAAAACCTCAGTTAAGTATCAGCAAAGGGAGATTGGTATCTACAGAGGACGTCTAGAGGGCATGCGATATGATTGTCTCCTTTGAGGTGTTGACGTCTTTTGGACCATTTCACTGAAAATAATTAGGAAAATAGCTTTGGCTTGCTGTTAGCAATGGATTTGCATGAATTCCATCTGTGGACGTGAAATCCATTCTTTGGTAGAAAAACTGGGTGGCTCCTTTGTGGCTGACAAGGCACGAGCTCCTGGGTGCGTCTGAGTGCTGCCTGCCAGGCTCTGCGAAATGAAAGCTGTCTGTCCACTCCTTTCTTGTTTTGAAATAAATGTCAAAGCTTAGATTCAAAATATCAATAGCACGGTCATACCATCAGTCTGTACGGTACCTTCTCCATTTTTTTAAACCCTCAAACACACTTCTTAAAATTACTCAACTGACTCGAGATTTGGAGTGATTCTATAATCAGAAACAGTCACTCCAGATTGAATTTCTTCTTTAAAATCACACTAATAAAGTCTGTGGATTTTCTAATACGAATAAAGATATGCATGAGACAAAGGTTGTCAAAAATAAGCGTAAAGTTAGTTTATTGTCATATGGAATGTTATTAGCCCTTCAAACTTAAGCTAAACATCCCTGTTTATTACGCTTAGGTTTTATACACTCAGCTGCCCAACAGTGTGAAATAGCATAATTTAAAATAAAAAATAAAAACAATCCTTTAATTTAATCAAGAACAGGGTACTGACATTGCATTGTAAGTCATTGTCCCTCATTAATGTATCCTTTCACAGGAAAAATAGTATAGTGTTTCCGTTTCTGTAATCTGAACAACAAACATGTTAATAGGTATCAATTACCAGCCAGTTTCAGTGCTTAGAACCAGTAAGAAGGCCAGCACAAAGGTTTCACATCTGGTTTTAGTGAAACTGTTCCTGTCTGTGGTATTTAAAATTTAAAGAACTGCTGTTATTGTGCAATTGGGAATCCTAGGGGAGTACAATGTTAATGAAATCCATAACGTGCAGGGATTTTATGATTGCATTTTCAAGGCATTCCTTCAAAAGGGACAACTGATTTCTGCCATGGCAGCAGTAATTGTGCTTTTACAGAGTAGATTTAATGTTTGCATTTAAGAATGGCAGTTATGTTTATGCACATCTGAAAAGGCAACACGTGAAATCTTTGCAATTAGGGAACTTTCTGTGTGTTACCTTTGAAGCCTTCAAGCAGGAGCCATAGGTGCTGTGCATGGTAATCCTTTCCATCTCCAGGCCATATGGGTGGTGGCAGTGGCCCACATGGGCAGGGCTGCAAGCAGACACTTGAGCCCCATGTGTGTGTGGTTTTGAAGGGAAACTGATTGCCTGTTACCAGGGTCACTGGAACCTGTGCAATCATCAATTCTTATAATGATGTGGGTTTTCAAACCCGCAAGGAGCAACACCTTCTGGGTACTTCTATTGCAGCATCTGTGTGCTTTCTAACAAAATGTTTCTCCTAATGCTTATAGCACGAATCCTTATGCTCCCACCAATCTGGATAATAGTTTCTGGGTGGCACAATTTGTCATTCATTGACCTCCAGCTTGCCCGGATAGCAAAGATGTGTTTGCACAACATCTTCAGTTCTTATTATGACTGGAGTTCAACAAAACCATAAATCCAGCTTTAAGAATCTAGAACCAGATCAAAACTTTGCAGCCATAAGACAAAAGGCACTCATCTGGTATAAATACACTCTGCCAGTTCAGATTTGTTCCGAAAGGTTAACAGAGGGTTAACATAAATAGAAATTATACTCTGGATTGGGTATTATCTATCATTCTGCAGCTGACACAGGGCCATACACTAAGATGAATTCCATATTGTGTGTTCTGCCTAACATGACAGAAATGGCTAATCCAACCCAAATTCATACTGCTAGGTTTTCCAGCGGGGCAATGGAATGAGGTGGAGGTGGCCAGGTTGGAGGCCTGCTGGGAGCAGGCCTGGCCCAAGAGGCCCCCAAACCCCAGACTGCCACCCAGACCCCAGCCTGCTGCCCAGACCTCCTCCCAGCATCATGCCTCGGGCACCCAGCCTTACACAGGGCCATCCTCCAGCCCAGCTGGCCCTAAAAACAGCAGCCAACTCGTTGTAAAACTATCCCTCTCCATCCTGCAGCAGTAAGGTCTCTGGAGCAAGAACGGGCCTCCTCACAAAGCAACCTGGGGGATCCCCTCGCCTCCACTGATTGAAATATCAGTTGTTTATTTAACACAAACTCTCCCATGCAAGGAAAATATACTTCCATTGATTTAAAACACTTCCATGTATACACTGCTTCACCAGAATAAGAGGGACCTCTGAGGTGGAATTTCTCTTCCACATTTGTCTTCATTCCTTTAAATTTGCAGTAACCTACCTTCTTTATTACTTGCTCCTTTGTAAGCCAAACCCAGAAACATGCATCATTGATGTAAACTGGTATATAGATTAATACAGATTTATTCCTGCAGCACTTCTGAAAATAATTGCAGTTTATCATTTGGTGTCTCGACCTTTCATCTGTGTCATAGCTTATTTCCTTATCAGGTATTCACTTAAAAATGCAGTCAGTATTTATATATTGCTTTTGCACAGCACATTTGTTTCATTAACAGGTTTATTCTTACATCAGGCAGCTGCTCAGGTTGACTTTCCTGAGCAAGCTTATCTAAATATTTCACATGAAAGCTCAAGGAAGTGCAAGTCAACAATGCCTGTTATTTTCTCTGATATTATTTCTTCTTCTTTTGGAGTTTGATATTGCGGTGAAGTACATCGTATTTCTGCATAGAATAACGTGAAACCTGGGAAACCTGGGAAACCCACTTCTAGCCTTTGAAGGACTGCCTGAGAGCTGAGGCTCAGAGGCTTCATGTCAGGACTTGCCCATCATTAGGGAGCACACTGACATGAAAGCACAAAACCTGCCAGTCCTTTGCCTTCCCTACCACTTCAGAATACAAGTCGTGTATTTGGTTCATGTCATTTTACAGTTCGTAACTGTACTCCAGCAATTATAAAAAGCAGAGTTAGCTTTATGTGGAAAAGTGTTACAGTTATCTTATAGTCTTAACATACGTTTGCACATGGGCAAAGAATGACAAAAGAATATTCCTTTCTGGAAATCACAGCCAGTACAGACTGTGACACAGTGCAGAACCAGGGTTAATTGACCCAGCAGGATGCATTCGTACCTTTATTTACTGTGACATGGGAATAAATGGTACAGTTTCTCAAAGGCAAGTACTGAAATTAGACAAGAGGGAGAGGGAGAACTAAAAGGGCCCTGCAAAGTATGAAGTTTTTTTTGATTATTCAAAGTGCTTTAAGAGCTATTTTAGTACCAGAAAGTTCCCAGCCATAGATTTATCGCTCTGGGGAGGCTGAAGGGATGCTCAGAGTGCTGTGTGCAACCGCTGGCAGCCTTATTGCTCCAGAAGTGCAGGTGCAAAATGCTGTTTAGAGGAAAAGCCTTGCTACATCCCACTGACATGTTTCTGCATCAGCCCTGTTACAGAGGGGAGTCTTGAGTGGCTTCGAGCAATCCTGCATGCAACATATGGAGGAGCAGCAGAAGCAGAGCCCCTCCGAGTCTCCACTACCAGCCTAATCATTATAATAGTTGCACTTCTTTCAGGGGATCCATTATGCAGAGATCTGAGTAGTTTGTATGTAACTCCGTAATTACCTATGCATCCACTTCCCAGTCCAGCCCTACATCCCCTCAATGGCTGCAAGACAGATGGCCCTTTAGAGCTGAGATAGCAAATTAAAAATGTGTCCAGCAAAAGCACTGAATCAGCAGCTACTAAAATAATTTTGTGAATTTATCTCACTTTCACAAAATAGTTCATTCCAGGAGGCAAAGAAATTAAAACCTTTAAATATGTTTTTCAACTAAATGTTTTTTTTTTTAATGAAAGCATGTTTTCCTTCTACGTTCGTTCACAGAAATTAAAGCCACTTGAAAACATTTGGAACAGAATGATTCTTCTCTCTTTTTTTTTCCCATTCACCACGTTCATGTGTTTAGCTTGACTCAAACTATTTGTTGTTGCTCACTGATTTTTTTTAATTGCCATGAGGGCAAAAAAACCAGTTGGTTGTGCCATTCTGCTTGGCAGGGGAGCTCTCCTGGAGGGTCTGCAGAGGTCATGTGGGCTGAGGCAGCCTTGCCTACCCCACACTGCAATGCGTCTGTTCCTCCAAGCCCATGCTCTGTGCGGAGGTGAGGGAAAGTATCTCAAAAGGAGATTTTTTCAGAGTCCAGCAGAAATAAATTAATCTACAAGACCAGGCAGGTGTCAGACTGCAGGCAAAGCAGAGCTCAAGGCTAGAAGTTAAATGACTAAGCGTAGTGGCTAAAAACACAGTCTTGGGTAGGAACACGCAGCTGAGGCATGTTATAATAAGCAGAGTTGTTACTGAGCTAAAGGTCTCTGCTCTCACAGGGCTGACCCAGGGCTGGAGATGATAGGCGCACTGCTGAGTGCTTTGCAGAAACGGTTGTGTGGTTTTATTCACTCTTTCCACACCTGCACGGCAGTATGAAGCTGAAGAGTTCATGAGTCCTGTGGGTCTTTCCCCATCCCGGCATCCACACTCTGGATTTTCTGCCATTTGCCTCTCCTGCCCTTGTGTTCTCCTGCTTCTCTGTCCCAGTTTGATTCTGTTCTGCCCATTCGGTGACATTTTCACAGCAGTAGAAAAATAGGTAAAGTGGAAGGATAAATTAGATTTCTTCCAAGTGGTAAATAGATTCCCTTCAGAAAGCAATTTGTCTTCTTCCCACCAAAAAAAAAAAAAAAGATTGTATATTTCAATAGAGAGATACTTCCATTTTTTGCTTCACCTCTAACATTTTTGTTCAAGGTTTTAAAAAATTCTTTAAAAAGGCATCACTGCAAACTTCACAGCTGTCTGATAAACAAAGCCTACTAGCAGAGAAAGCGCAGCTGACAGTCAAGAAATTGTTAAGCTGAAGTTGGGTTCCTTTGCTTTCAGGAGTGTATGACTCCTCCTTGGAGCTCTGTTTGCACGCAGCTCCCAGCAGCTGGTGGTACCTGTGCATTCTGGTCTTTCTCTTCTCTGCAGCCTCCTGCGTTAAACACTTTGGGCCAAATTCATTTCTGGTGTTGATCCTTTGAAGCTGCTGATAAGATTAATTTGTCGTGTTGCTTATAAAACCTGGGCATATTTTAACTAGTCATATTTAGGTTAGAGGTGATTGAAATGGAGACTGTGGTGGCTTTCAGCCTTAACACAGGGAGCAGCAGATCTTCCATTGCAAATCCTATTAAATTCAGACTGTGGGTTGAAAGGCTGACAGAGCATAGAATAATTTTAAAATGCTGTTATCAGGCTGTAAAAATTAACAGTCCATCCTGGTTTTCCCCCTTTCAGTGATATGCTTAACTAAAAAAATACATCCTGTGTTTATTTTACAAAGTCACAGCACTTAAAAATCAATAGCTTTGCCCTTTGCATGGCTGGAGATAGAGCAACTTCTAGAGAGACAGGGTGGGAGTACACAAACCAGGCACGTTCCTTGGCCCAAGGAACCCTGGAAATGAGATCCCAGAAGTCTGAGCAGGCTGTGCTGAGAGAAGGGCAGAGCTGGAAAGGAACCAATCTCCTGGTGCTTTGCTTTAGCACCAGAGGGGAAGCACCAGAGGGGGTCTATAATAAAGAAGGGGACACACTCTTCAGCAGAGTCTGTTGTGACAGGACAAGGGGAAATGGTTTGAAACCAAAAGAGGGGAGATTTAGATTGTATATAAGGAAGATATTTTTTACAATAAGGGGGGTGAGGCACTGGCACAGGTTGCCCAGAGAGGTGGTGGATGTGCCGTCTCTGGAGATACCCAAGGTCAGGCTGGATGGGGCTCTGAGCACCTGATCTAGTGTAGATGTCCCTGTCCACTTTGGGGGAATTGAATCAGATGGTCTTGCAACCCAAATGATTCTGTGATTTTGTCTGGATGGTCACCAGCCTGCACATCCCTTCTGCTGTCCCTGTACTCCTCCAAAGGCAAAAGCACTGCACTCACAATCAGGTCTTTCAGATTCCCACCTCAGAGGGATTTCATCCACAACTGAAGCTATGAGAAATGTACCAAACAAGATGATCTTGGCACACATAGCCTGTCTCTCCCTTTTCTCTGAGCATTTATGGTACCTTCAGCACACCATCTGACCGCAGTTACCTGACATTTTCTCTAGAAAGTAGCAGAAATTCGTATTAAAAAAAAAAGCAGTGACTTGTTTGGTGACCCAGTAGTAAATTAAAATCATCATACACAATGTGTATGAAATAGAAAATCGAATTTTGGTGCAACAAAACTGACAGTTCCATTTAACAGAGAATAAATGAATGCAGACTCCTGTGGATGACTGGCTGATTTAAAGAGACTGTGCCGTTTTTCCTGGTTGAGAAAGCTGATCGCAAGAAAATACATATATTTCTATGTGACATGTGTTATACACCTTTTCCAATTCTCAGTGAAATTAAGCTTAAAAAATATTAAATATTAGATACTGCCATTTTTTTCCACATTTTGTTGCTGTATTTGTAGAAAACTCAAAGCTTAAACTTTGTAGCAATTTCCAGTGATTTCAGAGGCACTTTCTCTGCATCTGTGATTGTGCATTCAGATCTATCTGGTCTGAGACAGCAGAGGTTTAATTCTATATGGCGCATCACACCCTTACTGATGAGCTTCCTACACAATTAGCATAGGTATGCTGCGAAACGGGAAGAAGCAGAGTCTGTTCCTATGTGTTTATGCGTGTATAATATTGTAGTTATATTCAAAATGCCAAAATATATTTCAGATCAAGCCTTGCTGCCTCTGCCTGATTTCAGCGAGATAGTAGCAGGCAAATAAATGCTACAGGATAGCTTTGTAGATAAAATTCAGTGTTTTCCACCCAGAGCCCAGTCATTCATATGTGAGGCAGTCTGATAGAAAAGCTTTGCATTACTTGTTTCCCATTTGTGCATTAGTTGCTTGGTACAGTTGAGAGAAAAAGAAGTCCTACAATTATGTCCCTCTCTCAGAAAAGAGTGGTTCTGCAAGTATTGCTATAGAGTTTCCCTTTTCTATAGTTTCTAACAGAAACTGGGGAAGGTTACATTCAAACTGCACTAAATAGTTGTCTTCATTCCAGATCAGAGGATTAAGCTCAGGTTTAAAATTAAATGTAAATTACAAATAAGTATTCAGAAAACGTTAATTAAAAGTATTACGTTCCTGACTCATTTATGGCTCAGCAAGGGTTCCTAAGTATCTTAGCTGGAGAAAGGGGCCATTCACATTCCTCTTTTTTTGACCAAGTCATTGTAAATGTCTTAGGTTATCCATTTGCAAGTTAATGTAGTGCTGAAGCAAAGGTTTTCATTTTAAAGAAGTAATATTTCACAGCAAGATATGCTCCTGCAAGACGTAAAACAATCTTTTTTCTAAGGCACCGGGAGTTAATCAGCCTTTCTCTCCATTGCTACAGAGAGGTTTTGAATGGCACAAGATACTGATTACTTGGATCCCAGAGTCTATAGAAATCCCAATACTATTACATTTTCCTCTCTTTGTTATCGTACCTTGGTGTTCAGGTTTTAAGCAGTTTTGAAGTAGGAAATAAATTAAGAAGAGGGTATTTTCTGAGTCTTCTGAATAACGATCGTGTTACATCAGAGCCCTACAACACCATGTCAGGTGCAGCTTGGAATGAATGAAGAGTGGCAGGAGCACTCTCCGTCACCACCCGACAGCACAGTCAGCCCCTTCTAGGGGAACAGTGCATTGCCCCTGCTTTTAAACAGACCCCTTCCAAGTCCCATGCTGAAAATACCACACCAAGATAATGTGTACCAGTGGCAGCGTTTCTCCCAGCCCACTTGCAGCACTTCTCTTTTCGCATTTGATCTCTATAGTTTCCATACTGGAGCGATTTGGTTTGCTGAATTCTGGAAATGTCTCAAGTTGAAATGCTAGTGTATTAACCTGCTGTACTGAGTCTCTTTTGTTTCTCTTTACCAGAGTGCTGCTTGCCAATTTTTACAACTACAGCAGATTTTACTATTCAAACAGAACCAGATGGAACACCAGTTCAAAGAACATGTCAGAATTAAATATTTCTTTTTTAATTAGTTGCTTCTGATTTATGCAAAAAAAAATTAACATAAGAGTGGGAGAATGTGCCATGAATCCAGATGCAACACAGCCCACACAAGCATTATCTTTTCTCTGTCAGAGACACAGAGGCCTTTTCTTTCATTTTTTCTTGTCTTTTTTTTCCTTTGTTTCTGGATTTCATTTTTCTTACACTTTCTGCATCTTTTCTTTCTCCAGGAAGCCCCATAGTGACAACGGAGGTTCTTTTATGTCTTTTAGTCATACTTTTTCATGACAGTCTTGAATTTTCTCTCGTAGAAACAAGCTGATCAGGCTCTGAAAAAAAAAATCGCTGTACTCAGTACTGCAGTCCCAGCATCGGTATCTCAGTGTGATAGGCTCCTCTGAATCAATTCTTTGTCTTCAGACACACAATCTTTACACACACGTTTTTTCTGCTAAGAAAAGCATTTGGGCAGAGGGCAAAGATTGCGAGGAATATTTCAACTGCTAAAGAAAGTTAATTTCCTTGTTGCTGCCAAGCATTTGTACTTCTTTGGCATAAATATTTGCTCATCTTCTTGTTCATACCTTCCCACCTTTGCCAAGTCACATAGGCATCAGTTCAGTAAAGCATGCTGACTGAGGACAGTTGTTAAGCACAGGCTAGAAGTTGAGTGCATGATTAGCTGCTTTCTCTTGTCATGCTTTCAGGATGTTGCTGTCAAAGTGAATGAGAAAGACTTCAGTGACTCAGGAGAGATCCTACCAACAGCGATATTTTTGTCTTGCTTTGTTTGTGGAGCTGACTCAAGTATCACTGGGAAATTTGCACAAAAGTCTGAGGTGGTTTACAGCCTCGACTAACACTTAAACCCAGGATGAATATTTACACCCTCTCATTAATCAAGGGGTTGTGCTCTTTTAGTGACGATTCATTTCAGGGATGAAGGCTTTTGGAAGTAGTATTCAAACCAAATTAATGAAAATCCTTTCAGAATTTCTACTAGAACTTGTGCCGTTTTTATTCAGCATTATAATCTTTTTTACTTAAAGCTCAATAAATAAAGCAATTAATTGGTAGCTGTATGTACATCATGGGAGAATGTGATTGGTCAAAACATCAGCAAGATCTAATAAAAAATATGGGCTTAACAAATGAAAAAGATCAGCTCTTGATTAATTAAAATATTTGACAGAGAACAGTGAAGCATCACAACAGTTAATGTAAGTCAGAGCACTGTATGCTATCTAGGGAAATGACACAGTTCTCTAAAAATATTTACTTTGGTGTGTTGTGTCAAGTGATGGATTATACAGCTTTTCAAGCCACAAGAGATGCCCACAACAAAAAGCTTCCTGTTGTTAATCAAACTCCAGCGCTTTGTCCTTTATTTCCTCAGGCTGTTGAACAGACCTACAGTAGGAGTGTTAAAAGCTCGTGAAACTGCTCCCTTGCTACAGCTCACTCAGCAACTGTATTTTATTTAGGGAGGCAGATTTTCACTCTGAAAATAAGGTCTTCCATACAATGACACAGTTATGTATGACGACGGGGAGAAGCAATATTCATTTCATGCCTTGCATGTTGTGTGTTGTTCATTAACCAGCAGTTTTGCTAAGATTTGCTGCATGATATATTGTGCAGATCTAAATGTTATTCTTTTTCTCTCTCGTTAAATGGTCTCAAATCAAATGTGCATGCCACCCCTTGCATATCTATGTCTTACAAATGTGTCACCCACCCACATATTTTGAAGACAGACAGCAATAAAAATATTTTTCCTGGAAGCCAAAAGATGTTTCAGTATAAATAGTGAGGAATTAGTTCATATACAGAAACAGCTAGAGTCTTGCAATGTGATTTCACAGGAAATAAATTGATTTCAGAAATAAGAAGAACTGGGTCTTTTCTACACAAACGTTTTTCTCCTGGAGAAGAAACACACGCTTGGGGTATTCCTCATTTCTAGTACGTTCAGGGCCCATTCCAGTAGGTAGGTCTGCTCCCAGTCTTGTACTTACCAATAAAGGTGGTCACATTGCAACACAGGCAATTATCAAGGCAGTTTGTTGGATAGGGCCCTAAGGCACCATTTTCCAGAAGAGAGAAGCTTTTTAATCTGAATGAAGGTGAGCAAGATTTTGAAAATGGACTGTCAGTATACTGCAGTTAGTTAAAGCTAAAATTCTGTCCGTGGAAATGAAATGTCATGATTTCAGGCTTGGAGACAGCTGTCTATCTCAGATTGCAGCCATACAGCATGCAATAACTTAGAAAATTGTTTGCATCCTGTAAAATAAATGCCAGATGTTTGTTTATCGTATGTGCAGAAAGTTAAATGTCAAATAATTGCAGGGAAATGCATTTGATGTTCATCTTCAAAAGTACTGTTTGTCATCACTGTCTGTCTCTGCAGTTCAATTTAACATGAAACACAAGTTCTAGCCACAGAAAAAAAGGACAAGAAGTCCAAAATAAAAAGCTAACTGGTAACGATTCATATTAATATCTTGACTGGAGAGGACTGGATATGAAAAAGATGGGTTACCGCTGGTCATGTTAACACTCAGAGACCTCTGTTGAGAGGGCACACTGAGCTGATTGGAAATTTCATGACTTGTGAAGCAAACAACGCCTCCAAAAAGCATAGGAATTCCTGCCTATTTGGTATCTATACTAGAGCTGCTGCAGTGGTTCCTCTGGGTAACACAGCACAGAACAGCTCTGTTTTACAACCGCTACATTCTGGTACCTTCAGGTTCTAGATGTTAATAGCGGTTGAAATGGTTGAGCTTCAGCCCTGAAAAAATAGAGAGAAAACAAAATACATCAAAAAATGACTAGTGAAGATTAATTTGACAGCTCTTTTAAGAAGTTTCGTGCAATTTCCAAGGTTGTCTTCTACATAATTTATTTCTATCACCTTACTTAGAGAAGATTTGTAAATGCAGAGCTTGGTTTACAAACATACATAGGTACCATAGAAAGGTGCTTATCATTACGATTCTATTTTCAGGCACCTGGAGAGGAGTAATTCCTCTGGAGAACTGTACTACATGACACGGTTACTGGGGCCAGGAGCACAATTAGGTTGCCTCTTCTCTACCTGTAGGCAGTGAACTGGAAGCCTGTTCACAGTCCCCCTCTCCCAGTCCACTGTTAACTTTTGGCAGGAGAATTTCTAACTACCTGTAGAGTTCTGTCAGGTTTTAGGTATGATGGTATATGTCAATCCTTACTGTGTTCAGGGCTTTGCTCTGGGCAGCGGGATAGCTGGGTTTCAGGATTTCCATTGCCTCAGGAGTTAAGGGAGTGTGTTGAATGTCATCATTTGGGCTTTAGCGAAATGTGGGCACCTGAAGTTCTGTGATGGGACAAGCCTGAGGTGCCTGAGTGGTCACTGACCAGTAGCTGTAATTGTTCGCTCAGACGTAAACTAATCAAATCTTCCCCTCAATCCCCAGTGTTACATTTTAACTTAGCTTCAAATATCCAGAACTCTTATAATAGGCCATTGCTTGACTTTATTCACAATGAAGTACTTACTGTATATTAAAAAGCCCCTACTAGAATCATTTCAAATCAGTTGGAACGGTACAGGCTTGGGACCCTAATCATTTCAAAACTGAAGAGCTGTTTCAAATTGTAAGAGAAGCAGATCATTTAAATAACTTAGCTCTGCACTCCCTCAGACTTCCAGATTTTCAAGTGCACTTCAGTCTGGAAGTGAATGTGGTATTGGACATAACTCAGTGCAGCACACTTTACAATCAGCAGAGTACAGTTTGGAGAGCATTTGAAGTTAAGCTGAGATTGCTCAGCGCGATGATGCCCAGATTCCCCCATTAACTTTCAGATTGCAACAATCTAACATCTGAGACTCTCCAGTTACTTTAAATCACTTGATTGTTTTTGTAAGGGGGTGCTCTGATTTTTTTTTAAGATTGATTTTTTCTTTTAATCATGAGATAACGAAATGTTGCACTATTTCACCTCTACAGACCAAGGCTAAAATGTTACATTTAGGCTTCACCAGCCTTAAAAACCATGGCAGGGGCAGCAACTTTGTGCTGAAAGCTAGTTCTATCTGTCACACACAAGGCTTCTATTCTTGTGTTGGAAGACTTCAGAATGACTTGCATATGACATGGGCATTGAGAGAGCAGCCAGTCAGTCCTCAATAGCACTTCCTTCAGCCTTTTGAGAGAGAATGCAGAGCATGTTGATTTAACTGCTCCAGCGCCTTTGGATATATGACATACATCCAGGAAAAAGGATGCTTGTGGGACACAGGGGACGTATGTGCCCCATCCTGCATACTTTGGAAATAATGAGAAGGCCTAGACATTCTTTAGACATTCACGTGAGAAGGATCAATCAGCCTATTACTATGCTCTTAAAGCATGGTCAGTTGAAGTTTAAGCAAATTAATTGCTCTGATTAATATTTTGTGGACAGTGTAATTTTGTACTGAATTTCAATAGTTTGCTTTAGGAAATGAAGAGAAGGAGCTAACTGTGGAGAAAGCAGAGTGATGAATTTGATTTTAATCAAGTCTGTTTTTATGGCTAAAGAAAGGTAGTAAGGAAATGGCATGTGCTTCAAAGCTGTGGTCATCAGCCAGACAGTGTGAAAGTTTCATGCCTAGTTCCAGCCATTTGGTAGCTGGACTGGTGCTCTGAGACAAAGGTTTCTCTTGCCAGCAGAGCTGACTTGAGTAGTCATGCACCTGCACCCCACATCATCCTCCCAGCTACTCCCATACAGCTTCAGTGACGCCATATGATGACCTAGATCAAGAAACAGATCTGGATTAGAAATAACTTTTTGGGGGGAGTTAATCTAAATCACTTCTCCATTTGGTTGCAGTGTAATTTCATGAGGGAAAGAGAGAGAATGGTTGAAGAAGAGAGACGGCCTCCGGCAAGCATTTGTGTGCACACAATAGCATTCATTTCTATAGCAAGTTCAAATTGCCATTATTTTCTAAAGCTTGAAGTTCACTACATTTGTCAGTTGGAGCAGAATTATTGAACTTGTGTTAATGCCTCCTTTTCTGCAAGTGCCTCATAGAGTACAAGCTAGCAACTCATTTGCCTTTTTCCCAACAAAATTGCGCAGTGATTCATAATTATCTTGTGACTAAATCATACACCATGGGATTCTTTTCTCCTCATCTGTTTGCAAGTGATGAGCTTGTAGGCTTCTTTTTATCATTCCCTAAGTGCATGAGTTCGATATTGTACTATTAAATTTCATCCCATTTCTAATACTCCAGTCCTCAGGGTCATTCAGCTTTCACTGCATGGCTCTCCTCTGTATTGACAATGCCTGGTAGCTTTGTGTCCTCAGCAAATTTCATTTGCATCTATGCAAGACAGTTAATGAAAGTATTAAGTAAGATTGTTCACCAGACTGGTCCTTGAGGAGCTTTGCAAATAACTTGTCTATAGTCTGGTGCCCAGTTGCACTGATGGGGTTTCTGGTACCTCCTCCGTAGAGGAAAGATAATCCTCTGCCATGTGTGTAGCCCTCCTAACTGTTCAAGCAAACGTTCCCTTCTCCTGTGGTGGCACTGTTAGCAATAAAGAAGACTGGTATTGTCATTGGCAACAATATACTGCAGTTTCCTCTATATAAATCCTGATTACCTCTGTAAAACATAGAGATGGGGAGGGTCACTTATGCATTGATTGTCCTCACATCCCCATTTGTTCACTATCACAGGTAGATCTGGGCCTTCTCCGTTTTGTTTCTGGAATTGGGACCCAAGGAGCCATCTCAAAAGAGACAAAGAAAGAATATTACCTGAAAACATACCGTGTAGATGTCAGCTCCAATGGAGAAGACTGGATTACACTGAAGGAAGGAAACAAGCCTGTTGTAAGTCTTTTCTCTTTTACTTTTCTTTGCCAAAAAATAGGCTGATCAATTCCTTAGTTGAAGTTTACCACTACTTTACTACTTTAACTAGTAGTAGTCAAATAAAAAAATAAAATAAAATCAGATATCACATCTTTAATCAGCATGATCAGTGTTAGCAATATCCCAAATCCAAAAGGCAGCAATTTTCTTGGTAGTAAAGCGCCCCGGAAACTGTTTGTGGGCAGCAGCTGAAAAGGATGTAAGGTTCTGCTTTGCTTATTGTAGCCACCAGAATTGGATTGGTTTGGATCTTTTCCCCGGTGTGAGCTGCTGTTTCCCTGTTCGACAGAAATTTCCTATGTGACATTGAGAAAAACATGGGAAACCTTTTAGAAAATGTATCAGTCCTTTTTATGTATGGCGAAGCTCTGGATATGTGCTGTTTTGGTGCCTCCGCACAGTCCTGCTGTCTTGCAGGAGTGCTGGCATGTCATTAGTGATTTGTTAGACTTTCAAGCATCTCAATGATGGGGTCATGCAGGCAGATAATTAGGCTTATCTTTCCATCCTTATAGATTTTTATCACCTTTCCATTTATCAGCACATTTGCTCCCTGTAACCTCCCAATGAAACAGCTTTAGACAGTTGTAAGAGAAATCTTCATTATCCACTACCGTGAGCATAAAGCTCATTATTGAGAAGTCAGTTCTGTCCCAGCTCCTGGTGAGGCTGTACCTTCCATCCCACCTCACCTGGGACACATCTGGGAGCAGCATCCCCAGCATTTGCCGGGGGCTGATGCAATGTGGAAGGCTTTCTGCTCTCTCCCCTCAAAACAGCTATTTTGTGACCCTTCTGCAAGGACTCAGAATGGCTGCATAATATTAAGCTCTATCAGAGTAACCATATCTAGCTTTAAATATTTGGTTACTGGTTTGTCCCTTATTCATCTGTAAGTGTTATGCCAAGTCTGCTGCTTTTATCTAATCAAAATGGTAGTAGTGTTTAACACGTTTATCTTTCTTCTTTGAAACACTTTGTAAAGAAACAAAAAACAAGAATCCTGAAAGCCTCTTGGACAGGTATTACCCTGATTTTATAGATGAGAAGGAACTTTTGAAGGTCAAATGCCTCAATGCAGGCACTGTGTAATGATGTACAAAGGTACAATAACTGACTTGCCCAAAGTCACAGGAGAAGCCAACACTGCAGTGGGTACAAGCACAGAGTTTTCTGGCTCTGGTTCCAGTAACCTGAACAAATGCCTCTTTCAGAATCAGACCATGCCTGATTTTCATTACCAGCTTCAATCTGTAAACTCTCCAAGAGTGTATTTTACATGAGTTTCTGTTGTACATGCTGTCCTTAATTCGTTCTTAAATCTCTTATTTTTTCAAAGGGTTTATTAAAAAAAACAGGTTTCTTAAAAAGTCACGTTTCTAAAATGATCAGAACAAGAAAAAAAACTGTGCATTGGTCTCCCTCTAAAAGCTTCATTCAGACCAAAAGTGAAGGAGACTCAGCTACCGAAGGAATGACAAAAGCAGGCAGCCACCAGCATTCTAAGGAAGCCTCACCGCAGTGTTGCACTGACCACACTCAGGAGTTGGGTGGCTTGAGAGAGCCCATTTCCTTGATCAGATGCAAACCTTGAGAGAACTACAGCAGGTCTTCCCAGAGGAAAAGAAAATAGTTGCTGAAAAGAAATGTAGATCCATTTAAAATCTCTTTCTGGGTATGAAACTCCTATCTTAAATTATTTAGGAAATAACTGAGCCTGATGAGCTGGCAGCTGTGTGCTGCTGGCCTCCGCTCCAAATTAGTGCAGTTATTGCAAGTAACAAACAGGAAAGTAGACACTGTATGTAAGAAATGGGAAAACCTCCTATAAAAAGAGAGGGGACCGTCTCTATAGAAAATAACAGGAAGCCGGTCCTCTCTACGTGAGAAAGAGGCAGGAAACTGCATCACCTTCTTTGGACTGGAACATTGCAAGGTTTCGGCTCTGCTAGGAAGGACTGTGTTTGCAGGATCCTCAAGATGAAAGAACAGCACAATCCTCTCTCTTCTTGTGGAAGTCTTATTGTTCATCTGATTTGACTGTTAGCCTCAGGGGACGCACAGAGGCTAAATCTTAGAACCCGCTGTATAGACTTTAAATAGACTTCCATCTCAGAATGCAAAGAGAAGAAAGACTGAGCATTTGTTAAAAAGGAGTTAAGCCCAGAAGGTTATCAGAGCAAGGGCTGCATGACACACTTTGAAAAACTCTGAAACCCAAAGATAGCAAAACAATGTTTTCTTAGCTTAACTCCATATAGGGATTTTTACATGGTCTAATTGAAATCCAAGCCTTTAATTTGGGCATGAGGTTTTGTAGCTTTTGGCATCATTCTACAAGCATATGAGTAATCAAACTTCCCTAATTGGGCAGCAAGGGATTCTTCCAGGACACAGCAATCCTTGGGTGTCAAGGACCAATGTATGTCAGTCCTACATAGAGACCTGGGCACTGGGAAGGTGTTAACACAGGCAGGGAGTGGGCAGGACCTTGCTGTGCTCAGGTGCATTCCTGCTCTCCTGATGGCCCTGAGTTCTCCTGCTCTGCTCTGCAGCATTATGGTGTGCTATGGGACATGGCTGTTTTTCAGTATCACCAAACGTGTTTTTCCTCCCAAAGGAAAGCTTAGCTGTCTGCAAAAATTATGTTAGGAGTTTAATGAAATAGTTCCCCATGCAAGACTTTTGTCTTATCCCCCACAAAAATAACCCTGGCTAGACTTTGTATCACTAGTATCTGTAAAATGCAGAAATCTAAACACCATTTAAAAGAAAACCTAACAAATATATACCTTTTCTTTCCACACAAAGGTGTTTCAAGGGAATAGCAATCCCACTGATGTTGTTTACAGACCTTTTGCCAAACCAGTTTTAACACGGTTTGTACGAATTAGACCTATGTCTTGGGAAAATGGAGTATCGCTGAGATTTGAAGTGTATGGCTGCAAGATAACAGGTAGGTCTTGGGAAGGATTTGAAGGCCAAGGGAATTCCTTGTGCCTATGCTGTGCTTTTTATTTTTATTAGTGAAATACATCTTCACTTTTTCTGCTGTGGTCTGAATGTAAAAATGTAAACAAAATGGGAAAGAAAATAAAACCCAACAACCCAATTGTACAGTGTTATCAGAATATTGTTCCAGCATTCTCTTTCGGTGTTCTGCTTGAAGAAGTTAAATAAATAAAGTGTAATTACTTTTCATGCAATTATTTTACAGCTTCATGCAAAATATCTCAAATACACACCACTCTTGTTTTCCGTTTCTTGCCCTCCAGTCCCTCTCTCTTGCCTACTGTTTGCAGTCTGTTCTCAGCAGGTTGCCCAAGGAATAGACATGTATATTTAGGTTTAAAAACATTACGAGGTGAAAACCCTGAGATCTAAAGCCTGTTCCAGTATCTGGACGTACAATCTGTGATGATCAGTATTACTTTTAGGAGTGTAACTCCTTTGTATCACACAGATACCTACCTACAGATACCTACCCAAATAATTGCTCAAAGTGCTTTCTAAAGTAACAGCAAAAGGCATTCATTGTCATTAAGAAAAAAAAACAGGCATAACCAGGAATTTTTTAGGGTTCTTTTTCCAGTTCCTACAAAAATTTGTTAACATTTTATATGTAAAGTAAAAATAGTCTTCTCTAGTAAAACTTCTAGAAGGTGTGTTTGAAAATTATAATTTTAGTATTTACCTTCTTTGTCCTTTGAAAATGCATAAGACTAAAGAAATAACAATAGGAAAATCTCAAGTACAACAAGAAAACGTAACTTACAGAATATACAGAAGAATTCCAGTCCCAACAACATTATAAATAAGTAATTTGCAACTGTTTTTTGATTTAGGAAACTTTCCCTAGGGAAAATTCAAATTCAGATGTGACCCTGCATTCTTTGACTAAGCAAAAAGAATAGAAAACAAGAATAGAATAGGATTTTCTGATCCTTTTGGTTCCCATAAGACCAGAAATACTGGTGGTATTTTGGTACTTCCATTTCCTGCCAAAACTAGGAAGTGCAAGTTTGAACAAATGAAAACTATATACATATCCAAAAAGATTATTTTGGATACAAGAAAGAAATAAAAAATAGCTTATCGGAGTTGAACTGATTTATATGGCCTGTTTCTGTTTTGGTGCTTGTTCAGATTAACTGTTTAGTTCATTTGTTTTTTTTCCTGTAGATTATCCTTGTTCTGGGATGCTGGGCATGGTGTCTGGGCTCATTCCTGACTCTCAGATTACTGCATCTACTCAAGTTGATAGAAACTGGATCCCAGAAAATGCTCGCCTCATAACAAGCCGTTCAGGTTGGGCACTGCCACCAACTACTCATCCATATACAAATGAATGGCTTCAAGTAGACCTTGGTGAAGAAAAAAAAGTGAGAGGTATTATTGTCCAAGGAGGCAAGCACCGAGAAAACAAAGTATTCATGAAGAAATTCAAAATTGGCTACAGCAACAATGGATCAGATTGGAAAATGATCATGGATTCCAGCAAGAAAAAGATAAAGGTAAGGAGGAATGCTCTGCATAGGGAAGAGCTTGCATTAAATTTTTATACATTTATCTCTGACCTGATGAAAGGTGCGTGGTTGGGATGAAGCTAAGTAGGACTCCTAGAACAGAAACACTAAATTGTTTGCTGCAGAAACGGTACAAAGCCCAAGGACAAGAGCAGATCCCATGACATCACCATGGCAAAGGTTTGGTTTGTTCAGCATCTAGTTCAGAAGAATTCTGACAGGAGTAGTGTGCCTGTGTGGCCTTTACATTACTCCAAAATCCCATGTCATGGTAACATCCAGCACAGCCAAAAAAGTAGAGTTACCTCTGCAGTATTTCCGTTGACAGTGAGTGAGCTCATTTGAGACACAGAATTACTTTTCCTCTGCTTCTTTTTTTCTGAGCTACAAAATGAAGATTTAATTCAATGGGATATCTGTTGAATTTCTAAACTGCCTGTAGACTGCTTTGAGAGCTACACAGGCTCTCCACAATAGTCTCATTTAAGCTGAACTGAAAGAAAGTGATGTAGTTTTTGACATTTTCCCATCCCAAGTGGAATGTACCACTGGAGATGACAATGGTGAAGCATCTTGGTACATGCTTGGGAATAACAGGCAGCTGGTTCATAGGCTGAAGCAGAAACTACAAGACATTGACAGGAGTGGGTCAAATGAATTTCTGGGTTAAATGCCAAGGAAAAGAAAATGAGTGTGCTCCAGAAATGTTTCTGGGAATGTACCTGTCTTGTTTTTTCTCTGAATGTATGCACTTCAGAACATAATATGCACTGTTCAACATACTTACCCAAAATCCCATTTATTGTTTTCCATCCAGATTTGCTATTGTTGCTCACAAAGTATATTTTTGCCTTGAGAGGCACAACATTTTTTCATTCCTCCCTCCCTTTTCCTTCAGGAAAGGAGCGCATACCTGTTCAGGAGCTGGTGCTACACTACTGGGAAGATCAGGGAATCATATAACAAAAATGTGCCCTCAAAAGGCAAATCATTATGGTGCTTGGCAAACAGAAACCTTGGGAGTTGCTCCATATCTTAGCAGTGTTAGTCTGAAAATTAAATGTAAAAGCTGTTTTGCTATATAGACTTATCAATTGGGCAAACCTGTGTTTCTCTAAAGGAAAAGCTGAGTGTGCCCATAGATGTAGCTTTTCCAGGCACATTTGGTAAATATTGGACTTCATTCTCTCCTGCTTTAATCTCACTGAATATCACTTTTCATCATTTGTTAAGGGGATTAAAACTAAATGAATTCAGCCTTTGCAGTCAGCTCCTTTCTCTTGTTACCATGAGTTTTGACTTCATCATAAAGTGTGAAGAGAGTGTAAATCAACAATGGGATCTAATCATTTTCTTTCTAAAATAGATGTTGTTTTGACATGTACTTCTACACTGGGGCTCAATGAGGGAAAAAATAATGCCATATGCTTTCAAAGCAGTGCGCCGTCTGCTGCATGGCTTTCTGTTTTCTAATACAAGCACTTGCCATCATTGTCAGAAGTTAGCAGTTTGACAAGAAAACTAGAGTGCTAACTAACACACTGAGCCCATCCTCAGCTTTCATCACTACCAGAAATTAACTTTCAAAGATTAATGGAATGAGGAGGGCTGGAATTCAAATCTCTTGTGGCCTAATTATAATCCTTCCCAAAAATTCAAGACATTTAATAAACTTTCCTCCAAAGTAGAAGTTTTCTTTAAAGAGAATTAAATAAATCCTATGATTTGGGAGTCTGAGGGATTTAAAATGTTAATACTGGAATGTAGTATTTTTAAATGTAAGTAGAGCTGGATAGGACAGAATGCTATAATGAGTCACAGCAGGAACGTGGATTAGAAACAGCCCCATTTTATGAAATGAAACACATCATTTCACTGGGTTAAAGTCTTGACTTTCAATAAACAAACAACTGCACGCAAGGAAAAGAAAGAGAAATGACAAGCTAAATGTAAAAACAGAATATGTCCAAAGGATGAAACATCACCTCAACATGGTCTTGTCATCTATGCCTGCAGCTCCTTCCCTAGGACTGCCATAACTCTTTTTTCTTTGGCTGACCCAATTTCTGCTATTTTTGACTGTGCAGAATGTTTCCCCCTTTAGCCTATCTCAAGCACTTAAAGGAGTGAATATCACTCAAATCCTCAAACGACCACGCAGAACCCCACATTCATTTCAAAATCCAACTTGTGCTCGTTCTCCATAGGCTTGCTCTAATTTACTCTATAAATTCATCTTTGTCTTCCATTCTACTTTCCTCCTTCCACTTACCAACTGATGACCTTTTTTGTTTTTTACACTTCCTCTGGTCATTTATTGCTCAAAAAAATTCTAAATGTCCTGCCAACTGGAACAACCTTTTTAAATTTCTCTGCCATACTTATTTTGATTTACAAATCTATTAGGAAAACTTTTTTTTCCCTCCTGCTAGTTTATATTCCCTTTTGTTTTGTGATCATTTATTATACTTATCTTTGTAATGAAGTAAATCAATTTGTGACATAGCATGTGTAAAAGATGCTCACAAAGTGAAGTTTTACTGTGTACTCCTCTCTCCTCCCCCACAAAGAATATCAGTATGTATTTTAAATGAACAGTCAAAATTGAATCACAGGCAGCTCTTCACTACAAAGGACAATGATTCAATATAATTATGATTCAGTGTAATTCTAGATGCCTATTGAATTCTAATGTCTATGTGTCAGTACTCCAGTATTGATGTCTTTTATAAAACAGTTGTCATTATTATATGTTGCTATTAAGACTACTATTAAAAAGGAAGCAAGGATTCCTCAAATACGCCTGTCTATTTTTTTGCACATAAAATGGCATTCATTCTTTCACATGTGGTAGGTAGCTTTTCTGATCATTTGCCCTATATTGGAATTCAAATATAATATTTAATTGCATGTTAATTAGTTCTGACAGGCCATCTACATGTGAATTCTTGACAACTTTCTTCCAGGCACTGTCAGAACACGAGGTCAGGCTGTGCCCCTTGAACTACCTCAAAGTTACAATCTTCACTAAGAAGTAACAGCAAAAGCATTTGTGTAGAAATTACTTTTTTAATCCAGTTGGTCATAACCACTCATCAACACTGGCTTATGTGACTGGCACTCTAAGCAATGGCCAGAAGGGATTTTGGACCATTCATTAAACACAAGTGTAAAGCAGACACAACAAGGCTTTTAGGACTGCACTAAAAACACAAGCAACTGTCAGTTTTACCTGTGCTCTTGGGTAATAGAGCCAGTTTTTCCTGTGGCTTCAGTTTTCTCTGTCCCCAGGTCAATAGTAGGGCTGGGTTTTGTTCTCATACAAAATGAAGGACAGACAGGTGCTGACTTATTCCTGAAGAAAGGCTTCAGACCTCACAGCTGTGAGTTGGAAGTGATAGCACTTCTAATCAGTTCAAAGAAGATGTGTAAGGTAACTATTAACAGAAAGAAACGTTGAAATCATTTTATTTTTACTTCTTTTATATACATTTAATATTTTGTTGTTCATTCTCTACTGGGCCTTCTGAAGTTATTTTTTATGTAAAGTAGGATAAAAATAACTGTTTAACTGTGTAGGCTTGTAAACACTTCATGGAAATGACTGTTTCTTTGTACAGTCAATTCATTCTAAGGACCTATTATCTCCACAGATATAATATAAAGGTGTTGGTTTAAGTACAAATTATAACTTGTCCCCTATACAAAATTTCAATGACAGTAGACACTGAAGGTATCGAACAAATGCCATTGAGAGCTATATTATGGCTGAAGAACCCAGAGTGTAACTCAGACAAGAGATTTTTGTCTGAAAGCTACCTTCACTGACCTGCCTTACCTGTTAAATTATATTGCAGTTTTGTCAGGAAGCAGCTTTCTTCTTTTATTCTTTCTTTCTTTCGTTCGTTCTTTCTTTCTCTTCTAATTCAATAGCAGTCTCCCTGGAAGAACTCTTGCAGCTACTGTTACTGGAGTTTAATTTATGCCTTTTGAAATAACTACAACTTGTGAAACTCTGTCACTGGGGGAAATCAGATTGAAATTTTCTCTTGAATAGTTGGATTATTATTGTAACCACTTAAAAGGTGACAGGATCTTCACCTCAGTCATTTTTTTTCCCCTAAGAAGTGTTGAAAATGTCACCCAGTTAAACCCCAGATCAGAGCGTCATTTAAAAACATGTCTCATTAAACACTCAGCTCTTGTTATGACCCTGATGGATTGGTTGCTACTGAGTTTATGAAAAATGAAATGCATTACTTTGCCAAGAAGCTTTAACTGTGTATTTTCCAATCTCGTTTAGGATGGGGAAGTCTGACACTTATTAAATGGTTAGAATCTGGCCTACTTCTCACCTAATTCAAAGACTAGAGAATGAAGAAAATGTTGAAAAATCTTTTCTTTTTTAAAAGCAGCATTTGTCATGCTTTGCAGACTTTTGAAGGCAACACCAACTATGATACACCTGAACTGCGGACTTTTGAACCTGTATTGACGAGACTCATCCGTGTCTACCCTGAGAGAGCCACACACGCAGGACTGGGACTTCGAATGGAACTGCTGGGATGTGAACTTGAAGGTAATTGCTCTGCTAGAGATGAACGCGCTTTATTATTTTCATACATACATTCTGTACCTGAACTACTGCTGAACACTGCTGTTCTTGTACAGGCAGCACATCATACTCTTGCTTCTGTGACTGCCATTAGTGCTGTTTCTTGGACTAATCAGTTCCTTCTGGGCAGACATTTGAATATGCTGAAGGCACAAATATTATTCTCTCTCCCATCCTTTGTTGAATCACAGTGATATTCTCCACATGGTTTTCTATTCCCTCAAGCAAACTTATGATTATGCTTTCGAGAAGCGTAGAGCTATTAGAAGAAAATAACGACAGGAACTTATATTTTCTGTTACTGTGATACAACTCAGAAAGAGACATTTTCTGAGAATGCAAAGGGAGAAATTGTATCTTTTTCTCCTTCAAAGGATGTGAAAGTCACACCAGACAGTATGGTGGGCAGCGATTACTTGTCTGAACAGGGTCTGTGTTCTTCCTTTTTAGGGGTGAGGAAGGTCCTTTTTATTCCCCAACGTGCTTTAATTTTGCAACAGTATGTAAAGAGATGAAAGACCAGGAAAAGCAAAGTTTAAACATTTACCCTTGGACTATGACATGAAGTATTATTATGCTTTGATTTTTGTTATATAAACAATAATTATTTAACATCATAGATAACCTCAGATAGCACTATATGAATTTCACAGTGTTATCTGGTGGATGAACATACAGTGGCTTGGCTTAAAAATTGCAGAGCTTAACAATGCACATATAATAACAAACCATGTTATCAGGGGTTTCATATGATACCCCAGAAAGAAGTAGCTGAATGGGCTCCCAAGGTGAATGAAAATGACTGCTCTACCTCCATTTCTTTCTCACTGTTTCATTCCCAAGGCAGAGGAGTGGGAAGCATTGCTGTGAGAACTGCTGAGTTCTCTGTTGTTTTTTTAGTGAAGGCCAAATTGAATAAGTGTACTTTTTACTTGGCCCAGAAAGTAGGGAGTTTGGAAATGCTTCTTAGTTCCTGCAGGAAGTCCTCATTTCCTGTGGGAATTTTTGGTTCCTGCAGACTATTGTACTACTTGCTCAGAAAAGAGAAAAGAAAACTCAGCACCTGCCCTGTGTAAACTTACAACCTGTGGGTAATGTCCTCCTGCTGCAGGGGTCCTGTAGCCACCTACACATCAAGAAGTGAGCTTATGGATCACTTCACAAGAACATGTGGCTCAGTGACATAGAGAAGCCAGTGAAGACTAACTAGGCAAACTGCAGCAGCAAGTATTATGTTTCCCTGGAACTCATCTACTTGCATTCATCTTCCCACTCTGGAGCATTTCTGAAGGTTGCTCACCTGCAGGTCATCCGTGGACAGGCAGGGTCAATTTCCAATCACCCATGGGAGAAACTGAATAAGAAAAATTTGTTGTATAACTGTATCTTTAAGGAGGGAGTTGAATGAAGAGAAGTCACTTGAGATTTACTGAGGAGGATAGGTGTTGAGATGAGAAAAGAAGCATGGAGATAGGCACAGACAGGAGTAAAAATCAGCTCTCCGGCAGTAATGAGCAAGGGGAAGATTTGTGTCTTCAGAGCATCCCAGGGGGCTTATATGAATTGATGGCAGAGACATCGGCAAGCTTGAGGCTATACAGGGGCATGAAGATCAAGATAAGAAACTTGACTTGATGTAGAAAGCTTGAGGGAACTCCCAGAGGGGTTTTCAAGGAGATATGGGGAATAGATGCTCTGAATAATTTATAACAGGTACAGAAATGTTTCTTTTGTGCTAGATTATACCTGTAAAGCATAGGTCGTGGTCCAAAAGAGCCTTGTTTCACCCCAGAATATAACTTCCTCAGAAACTACCATCTCTGCTGACATTCTCAGGCCATGAATTCAGTGCTTAAGAACTTATGTGGCCAGTGGGCTCTGGAGGCAGTAGAAGGGCAAAGAAGAATCCAAGGAAGTGAAGCATTATTATATAGCTGTAATCACAGTAAAACATTGTTAATGAAAATAGCAGTAGTTGAAAACAGGCAAAAGCCTGGACCGCATTCCCAGACTGGTTATCTTAAGAAAAGGAAATATACTTCCAGCATAAAACATAAACTGTATCCTGATTTTCCAGATGTTATATGTTTTGCAGACACTGGGATTTAGATGTATTTTCTGGCACCTTGCACAAATCTCAAGGTCTTAATTGCAATAACAAAGGTCAGACTTTTACTGGTTATGCAGCAGCTACCGGAAAGTCATCACCAGTGAGAAGCAAGCAGGTGGCCAGGAGGGATGACTGACATCATTGATGTCTTACTTATTTATAACTTCAACAAGAACAAAAGAAACTCCTTCCAGACCTTCTCATTGAGCACAAAGTGATTCCACATCACACTGCCTTCCTGCCACTGTTACTGTCTGCTCAGACATTTCCTCTCTTACATGTGCTATGCAGAGATTTCTTTGGCAATGTGGTAGGTGCTGGAGAACTACCACCCTGAGCACGCACCCCTCCCACTGCTCTGTACAGGCCTACTTGTGAGCACTTTGGCCACGCAGTAAGATGATGGGGTTTCTACCCTACCCTGAGACTTCCATCCCTTCACTCCTGCTTTGTAGAAACAATAAGCTCTCATCAGCCAGTGAACAGACAGTCCAGGGCTTTGCTGCCCAGCTCCACCCAGCACTTGAGCTCAGATACAGCAGAGTGCCGTAGTACAAGAGGAAGAACAAGTATTGCCCATTGCAAAGAAACACTAACTAACCTGCAGAGTTGCTCCTTCTCCCAAAAACACCACAGGAAAACAGCTGATTCTCCAGCATACTTTTTAACTGAACGACTGTATTTTCTTTCAGCTCCGACGGCTGTCCCTACCGTTTCTGAAGGCAAACCCGTAGATGAGTGTGATGATGACCAGGCAAACTGTCACAGTGGCACAGGTGATGACTACCAACTGACAGGTGCAGAAACCATCCTCATTTCATTGCAGCTTCATTGTAGCTCATATTCATCACCAGTAACCAGCTAAACATTTGTACTGATTTAATCACTCAGCTTAAACGGACATTGGTATGCAGTTCATATTGTCTGTGCTGTCAAAACATAGGCATCTGCCTTTTACATATGACAATACTTTTGATTGTTTTCCCAGCTATGTAATTTTGGAAGCAAGTAATAGCGACTAGCTGGAGCAGAGGGCATTTTTTTTAAATCAGGAATTCTGTCTAATCAAATGTCATAATCAAACTTTCCCTTACTAAGAACAAAGCTGGATAAACCTCTTGAGGTTTATTGTCTGAGGTTGAAGAACACAAAATGAAATACTGTTAGGCCCAAGATGCTAATACTCTTCCATGCGTGAGATTTAGCATAGGACTCAAATCTCAGCCCCAGACCTTACTCAGACAGAAACAAAGCAGATTTGCTTCATCAAAGTGTACTCACGCATACACCACCAAAAAGATTTCCATGAGCTTCCCCACCAGCACTGCATTACAGCCACATGGGGGTTGACCTCCAAGCTGCCATCACTAAGAGAAAAACAGGACATAAGGTAGTCTGCATCTGGAAGGGAGGAAGCTTCTTAAATTTCGTATTTTCTCACTTCTGCATAGAACCACTGTCCTTCTGAGATAGCTGATACAGCATCACTACGTCCTCGATCCCTTCATGGAGGTCACTTTCTCCACAAAGCTCTGGGCCTGTTCCCATACTAGATCCATACTTCTGTAGCAGCTGAGATTATTATTGGACATAGGAACACAGGTTATTTCATCACCTCTCCCTAGTGCACTTATCTAATAAAAGTTTACTGCTTCTTATATCTGTGACATAAAATAGCACCAAAACCTGGCAATAGCTGTCCATGAGGGCATTGGGAAACCTTAGGAGAGTGATTGGCTTTTTGGAAGTAGCCAAGTAGAACATCGGACAGCAGATACGAGTGAAAGTGCAGTTTCAGCGTCAAGCCCTTTCTGACCTTTGCCAGTGTCTCCTGTAAATGCATGTTGCAAATCAAAAATTGAAAAACAGTTTGTGAGCAGAAAAGACACCGCGCGGTCACTGTCACTGCTTTTCAGATCGGTATTCCAGATGAATCTTATTGTTTGTGAAAAGAGTCATACAGAAAATCTAATAAAATAGTCCGTATTGTGTTAAGGTAGTTCAGAAAGCTTTCAGTATTACTAAACATTGTAATTTTGTAATTTTTCTGAAAGCAAAGAGCCAGGTCAGAAAACCCTGGGGCTTCCTGCAAAGCCCTGCGACAAAGGCTGTCTCGCAAGACCCAATAGGCGGAGACATATTTCACATAGACAGAGGCTGTGTGAGGGCAAGGAGACAGATCTGTGCAAGCACCTTCCTGTTCACTCACTAATAGTCTCTGCACTTCAAGCAGCTCAGGACTGCATCCCACATGTCCCTCAGGGAAAGGTTGCTGAGCAGAAGAAACTCCCTCTGGCAATTTTTGCAGGCTGTGCTTAGGGAGCGGTTTATAATCTCTAAGACAAGAGAGCAGCCATCAGCCTTCCTGAGCACCAGATTTTCTGGGAACTGAACCTGTTTCACTACTAAAATTGAAAATTACTACACTGCCCTTCTATAACGTGCCGGCACTTTAGTATAATTTACACCACCACCTAGAAACACTGGCTCAATTGTTCTGGGCACAGCAGTAATGTTACATTTTCTGTTTGATGTTACATGTAGCACAAAAAAGTGCAGAAAAGTGATGTTACCAATAATTTCACCACAAACATACTTTTCTTCCTCCAAAATGCGTAGACGGAAAGCACGTAAATCTTATGGCCCATTAAGGATGGCAGAGCAAGGCATCAGTGCCATCCCCTCTTTTCTCCACTCCCCATGTGAGTGCAGTGCCAGCGTTCTCGTGGGTACAGCTGCTTGAGTCACTTCCCTGATGGTACTCGCACATATGTGAGTATCACAGTGAAGCCTCCCTTGCAATTAACTGTAATTGTGCTGTAGGCCAGATTCCTTCCTGCTCTATTTGGACCCCATACAGAGCTACTCTATTTGCGTGGCTCGTAGCATTTCCCATCAGATCATTCTCACAAACATAAAGCTGATATAGCTTGGGCATTCATTCTCATTGGAAGTCATCATAGTCATCCTTTCTATAATGCTTTAAGCACTTGCTTGCTGGAGAAGAGAAAAGCCATTGACTGGTAATCAGCACCCCACTGTGCATTTATAATTGCACTAGTTTACTTTTTGTTTCCTTTATCAATATGAGGCTTACCTTTAAAAAGTCAAGTATTTTTTAAAATATCAATTAGTGAGCGCAGAAAGAGGGCCATGACCCCTCTCATCTCTTGTTCATCTACTTGAACAAGAAGACAAAGTTCTTAATTCCCCCTGCTCTTTGAGACAGAAGTGAAACCTGCCTAGAGAACAGGCAAAAGCTGGGCAATTCCCATGCAGCTCTCCTGCAAGCTGGTCTCACAAAGCGGCTGTGAAGCAGTGCAGGGCCTGGAGGACCTCAGGTCTCTGATATGGTGAGCATGTGCTGTCTGAATGCACAGATTGGTGAGTGTCAGGGGGACTAGGGATATCAGTCGCTGGCATCCCATGCGATTTTGACAAATCACTGTCTGTAAAGTGAGGACAACCATAAGGGCACGATGAGGATTGATTAGTTGGTGTTTGCAAGGACTCAAAACATAGAATGCTTTGAGTTCTGGGTGTTTTTTTTTCCTTTTTTTGGTTTTTTTGGGTTTGTTTTTTGTTGTTGTTGTTTTTTTGGGGTTTGGGGTTTTTTTGTAAAGGAAACCAGATCTTTAAAGTCACATTTTCATGCTTAAGGTACACAGTTGCCTACATGTCTAATAAAGATGGTCATATTTCAGATTTATATATAGGATCTTCCTAATGATTGCTGTGTCCCTTGTTGTGTCCCATGTATCATGATATGCATAATTTCTTTTCCAGGTGGAACTACAGTGCTGAACACAGAAAAGCCGACAGTAATAGACAATACATTACAACCAGGTATAAAAAAAAGTTTTTTCTTATTAAAAAAAATAATAAATTCCATACCTAAATTTCATGCCAGAGACAAAATAATGCATTGCAGCACTTCCTGACTCCCCAGCCCCTGAAAGTCTCTGAAGTAAAGAAGCATCTGGTCTCTCGGCTCCACACAGTAAATATTTTATTCCTTTCATCCACATGTGGACAAAGTAGAGAACAAGATTTCCTTTTGCATCAGCAAATGCTAAATGCTGACAAAATTAACTTAATCACGTAGTGCTAAAATGGCATCTTAGTGACACAGAGTTTGTTTGCAAACTTGAGGAAAACAAAAACAAGCCAAACAGGCACATTCACCCTTCCTATATGTGGTTTTACAAAACTTAGACAAGTAAAGTTTGCCAGTTTTCTCCACCAGAGAGCTGGCAGTGTTACAACATTGTTTTCTAGCAAGTTTTCTCAAAATGGGGTTACATTAAACTACTACCATGAACTTGAAAAGAGAGGAACAAGTTGTCACTGGCAGCAGGTCCTTTCTGTTTAATCAATACAGTAACAAGCAGCTTTTAAAATCCTTACTTTGCTGCTTCCAGACCTTTCATAGCATTTTTAATATCCTGTTCAGTTTACTGGGATTGGGGGACAGGATAGATTTGGGCAGAAAATCTGAACTGTAAAAACTGGGAACACCAGTTTAAAATGCTGTGCGTTCGTGAATGTGGAGTGGTAAAGAGGTCAGTTTTCAACTACTCCCATTTCCTCCATTAAAGTATGGTCAGGCACAGCCTTGCAAGTGATTTGTAGCAGGGTGGGTAAATGTTTCTCATTGTTTCCTCAACTGCGTGATACAAGCCCTTTTTGCTTCAAGCTAAAAATGGCTCTAATAATGGAAAAGTTTCCTACAGAGCACCAGTGGTGTCAATCTGATAAAGAGATAGAGTTGGCTTCTCTCTGACGTTGTTCCCACTCTCAGCCTCTGCATTCCACTATAGCGAAGGCACATGCTTTTACTGTCCCTAAAATTTGTCTCCAGGGCCGTACAGTTTGCTTTATCGTCATATACTGTTTCTAACTCTGCTTTCTGTATAAATGGGGCAGATTGAGGGGTACCAGAGCCTTCACGGAACACTTCTCCATGCTGCTCTCTCACAGCCAGCATTGGTGCAGGGCTGAGGGACAACTAGTGACTCCACAGTTTTGGGATGGTGAAGGCAGAAAGGATACTGCAGTGGGTTTAGAGAAAAACATTTGGATTCTTCTGTCTGAGATGAGCTTTTAGTCTTCTACTTGGCTGAAGTGAAGGATTTTTTTACAGTTCTTTTAGCTGTCTTCTTGCATTTAAACAAATGCTAATTGCAAGCTCATACAGTGCCTCAGTGCCATGCAGTTCTCCTCGCCCCTCCCCAGTGCCAGCTGCAGTTGCAGGTTATGTTTAATCTCTTTGGCTTGGGTGGGACTGTTTCTGCCAGAGATGAAGATATCCTCATTTTCTCTCCTTACTTGCCTCCGGCACCACCTTCGTTTACTCCACCATGAACCAAGTTTTTTCTCTACTGAAGAAGTTTACAAGGTTCCCTTCAGAGCACGCCAGTGCTGCTTCCCTGCATTGTGCTGGTAGGAGCTGTTTCCTTCCGGGGAATGAGGGGCAAGCTCACATCCCAAACGCCGGGCTCCCACATGACAGTACAGTACAAAGATCATAGATAGAGATCAGTCAGATGCTAATAAATAAGGTTTCCAGAATCGGCAGTTTAAGACATAAAGTTTTCCAGCTGCTTCGTAATCCATCACTGAAAACCAGCCAGAAAACTCCCAAAAAGGGGCAGCCAGGAATTCCCCTCAGCATGGGGAAAGCCCTCCTGGCAAAGAGGTGATACAAGCCGCTGCCAGCCACAGCATCTCCTGCCATGGTGATTTGAGACACCTTTGCCAGCCCTTCCAACACCAGTACCTCCCGTGGCACAGGTACTTTTGCAAGATGAGCTATTGCCCTGTACTCTTGTGTACTGCTGTCTTCTTGCCTGTGTTCAAGCCTGCAAACACCCCTAATCATGTTATCCCAGACTAACACGCTTGTGTATGTCAAAGTCTTGAGATTATCCTATTCCTGCCAGCTTTCATACACTATGGAAACAGTTAAGTGCAAATAGCTGGAAAGCCTCCACATATAAATAAGCTTTCCATCAAAGAGACTTTTACAGTTCATTCCAAGGGGACTGAATTGTAAGAAAATAAAAAAGAATCATTATTTCCAACTGCTAAAAAAGTTTAAAGCTTTGGAATTTTATTTTTATTTGATAGGATCTACTTTTCTTCTCAGACTTAAAATGGTGCTTTTAACAAACCTGTCTGTCAAGGTAAATACCTTTCAGACCTCAGTCCTCAGACTCACCAAGATCTAGCCTTTTTCATCACATCTCTTTCAATTTCAGAGAACTATCGGAAACTCTTGACTCTTAGCTATTTACATACAGAGCAAGCTGTTCATTTACATAATGTGCTCTTGGAGTGTAAGCTCAGTCCTTTGTAAAGCAGACTGTTCAAGAAGTAACGTATCTTGTTTTTCACACATATAGTAGCTATTTTGGAAAAATATAAGAAAACTTGAGGTTAAAATCTATATGAAGAAATCATTTAAAGGTAGAATAGGTCTGAACTTCTTTTATGGCAGGACAACTTTGCATCGATAAAGGAAGTAAAGGGATATTGAAGCACTTAAATTATAATTTACTATCATTTGAGGTAATTCTATGCTACCAATATAAATAGTATAAAAAGGTGAAATGCAAAGAAGAATCAGACCCAATACACTACTTTGAAGTGGTCTGAACTATGTTTGCAATTTCCCATTTTAATGTTGATTTACCCTTTGGCAAGAGCATCCTATAGGTAATTTTCATAGCATTTTTAATGCCATCATGCTCCTTCTTGCCTCTTGTTGGAGGAGTTATAAAAATATGTCAGAGTCTTTGGGCCACAGAAGATTAATGGACTTGCAAGAAACTCACTCAACTAGATTTTCAAATGACTTTCTTGTTCATGTGCAGTAATGGTTCCAGCTGTGAGCAAGATGTGGTCAAGAAGTACAGCTGTTGGTTTTTCTTTGAGAGGATAAATCTGTTTTAATTCAGTATCACGTACCCTACATTTTCAAAAAGACATATGGGATTTCGTCACACCTCCGTCTCAGATTCTCATCTGAGCTGCTGCTATTTAGTTACATAATAGCTGGTTTTCTTCATCCTCTCAATATACACAAACCCCAAGATCAATCACTTGGTGGCAAGGGAATTATCTTAGCAGGGGAATAGGGCAGCGCTGCAAGGGAGCCCACCAAATGCTGCTCATCCTTCCTTCCTCTGTACTTTCTTTCCTTCCCCAAGAGTTGCCAAGCTATAGTTCAAGGACAAAGAAACGGACAGATCCCCTGTAGCTTACTGTGAGCTACTGTATCAACCTGCCGACACCTTTATCAGAAGTGTTGAACTATTCTGCCTTTTGCTGGGGCAGACCCATTGTCTGTACAGTTAATGAACCTATTCTGATGCTACAAGTGTCTCTCATTAATTGGCTAGCAGGTCAGTTTTTTCTTTTTATGGGTCCCTGGGAGAAGCACTGGAAGAGACATAAGAATAGACAATAAGAGATGGCATGTTTAAGGAGACCATAAAATGAGAGTGCTCTGAAATAAATGCCTTGCTTTTGGTCTCCGATCCCATTGCTGTGATTGTCTAAGGAACGTATTAACACGATCACTTTTGAGAAAACAATAGGGACCTAGCAAGAAGTAGTTGACAAAGAACAGTTTACAGGCCAAATCTTGCTCGGTTTCAAGGGATTCACATTAACTTCTACATGGAAAAGTTCATTTTTGTGCTACACAGCAACAAAGCCAAGGAACACAGGCATGGCCAAAGCATATCAAACTTAGGCTTTTTGCCAGTTTCCTGGACTATATATTTCAAGTGAAAGTGTAAGAAATACTGTCGTAGATGATGCTGTGAAATTTAGCCCTGCTTTGAAGCTCTCGTTCTGGTCAGAGTGTTCAGAGCTTGCTTCAGACCATAAAGAAGGAGGCTTTTGTCACTTCCTGCATGTTAGAATTAACAGCTAAAGTCTGGATATTTTCCTCATCCATTTCAGTGTCCTTCTCTCTTTGAAGCATTCGAAGCACCCTTAGCAGTATTCGAGAGAAGAAAGTGTTGTTCACGCCACATGAGGTTTTTCCTTTGATTAATATCGAACTACACTGTATATCTCTTAGTTCTTGGGCTATGAAACTGAGAAAAGAGAATATTGTAATCTTCCTTCTCTAGATTCTTCACCCATACTTATTCTGCGTCCTCTGCTATTTACACTTACTCAGAGACCAACAATCCCAGTCCTTTCAACCTCTTTGCACCATGTGGTCATTTGTGCTGCGTTACATCTTCAGATGGATGTGATCTATCTACCATTGTTCTCCTTTCTTGTGGCCTGAGTACCACACAGGCTATCACAAGCTTCACATGATATAAGCCTCCGGGATTAATGAGATTAATTTTGTTTTAGGTTCTCTAAGGCCTTTTTTATAGTTCTGTTTCATGACTCTGATGTCAAAACCATGCAATATAGCTCTCCATAGGCCTTCTTGACAATGAAATTTTTCACAAAATTAAAACCCTTTAATTCATTTCAATGTCGCTCTATTTCTTTGAAAACTCCCCTTGATTTTCAGATGTCCCCTTTCAGGCAAGATCTCTTTGATCAGGCCCCATTGTCTAAGAAAAAAAAAAACATATACTGAAGGAAGAAACATAATGGATTGCTTTTCTGTACCCATGTGTGCACAGGCTGAGTTCTGCTTCTTCAGTGTTTTGAGCCCAAAGAGACATTATTCACCATGATCTGCCTCTTTCCTAGAAAAGGTTGAGATCCGCCAGGAAACGTATTTTCTCCACATTAAATTCCTGTGACAGTCAGTATCTGTTTAATGCATTTGTTCCCTGTTAGGATGCTGCATCCATGACAATGTGGGGTAGACCCCTCCAGAGGCCAGCGGGAGGCCAGGGAGTTGGGCTAGGATGGGGCAGGTGAAAGGCGGGGGCAAGGAACAAGGCGCAGGGACTGCAGAGATGCTGCAGCACAGCCGAGGTGGAGGAGAGGGATAGGAGCTGCAACGCACTCAGAACTCTATGCTGACAGAACAACGTTGTGTAGAGGCCAGAGCAGAGAGGGCTGAAATCAGCACTGAGTGGCTGAAATGCAGGAATCCTCTAGATTTGGGTTGAGTGAAAAATACATCTCAGAGCAAGGATTCACTGAACAAGGGCATAGCGGTCAAGGAGGGAGTAACAGATGAACTGCTTTTTTATCTGTTCTTTCTTAACCTACTCACTTGAGGTTTTCTCACAGATCATAAAATAGTTCTATAATACTAATTCTAGTTTACTTCCTATTAAAATCGAGGCTATGAGTTCAAAAGTCTTTCCAGTCTTCCCTGGGCTGCTTTTTGATGTGGAGCTCTTTGCCTCATCAGACTGGAAGAGATCCACCTCAAAAGTCTGCCCAGTTGCAGGTCCCAGCACACTTCCCATATTTCTCTATATTTTCCCACAATAAACAAGAGAATTCTAGGAGTTACATTATCTTCCTCTGTGGTTTTTGTTTGTTTTTTTTTTTGTTTGGTTTTTTTTTCTTTGTTGTTGTTGTTTTAATAATGGGAAAGACAGCAAAAGAACAGAATTCTTCCCCCAGACCTGATAATGGTGGGAGAAAGGAGTCCTTTGTTCCTAGTCCATACTTGCACAAAGCATCTCATTAAAGTAAGTCTAAGTTTTTTCCTTTAATAAGGCGTGAATCATGCCTGAGAAAAGACTTCAGGATTTGGTCACATTGCTGTGGGACGGGTATTACTCCACTAGGAGCTGGCATTGCTCAAGGTGAGGTAAAAGTTCATGCCAGTGTGGTAGAAACCAAAAGCCAAAAAGATTTCAAACTGGTTCCAAAAATAAGAAATGTAAAGAATATGCTGTCTTTGTATGATCTTTCCATACAAATTCCAAGTTGTATTGAGCAAAATAAGCCACAATCTATTAAACCTTTGGGCAGAATTGAAGAGAAGCTGAAAACAAGATATGATCTCATCCTGACCATACTACCAGATTTCCCTTGTTTTACATGGAGCTTGTTTTGCAGCTTATTTTGAGTTCATTTGGCAATCAGCCACGTTTGTCCCTTTTCTGTCTCAATTTGTCCATTTCAATGCTGCCATCTTGTGGGCCTGCTTGTCTGAAAGATGCTGCAGTGCTGTTCCTGACTGATGCCACAAGCCGTGCATTTCACCAGAAATCCTTTCCTGCTAAGGACATTCCACTAGTGTTCCTGACTTTTCTTATTTTTATCCAAATCTTATCGTGATTTGATGTACAGTGTTATGGTACATTTACAGTACAAATGCATGTATTAACAACCAGTGAATGTATCTGATAAATAAGCCAGGATTTTCTTTTGGAGTCATATATGTTACAACAGAGTTATTAGGTAATGTGGGGAAATCAATCTAACAAAAAGTAGCACAAAATAAGGCTCATAAAGAGACAAAAAACAGACACATCGTTTACTAGAAATAGCCATCCTTTTTCCTAGCAGGACTACTCTTGCTATGCCTTCTCAGACTTTCAAGTGGGAATGGCTCTCTTAGTGGTTAAATGAATGCATTTGGTTTTGAAATGCAAAATCTGAATAATGCAATTAATAATCACATTTCCACCCTCCTTTTCTATCTTTTCCTGCAGAACTGCCACTATACAACTTCAACTGTGGGTTTGGCTGGGGATCCCACAAGACTTTGTGCCAGTGGGAACATGACAACCAGGTGGATTTGAAGTGGGCAATTCTGACCAGCAAAACTGGGCCAATTCAAGACCACACAGGTAATCTTGAGTTCATGATTTAGCCATTTTACATGAGAAGCAGTTGTTCTGTTTAACACCAACATTCCTTCCAAAACCAGAAGAGACTGAGTTATACCTAAAATATGTGTTGTGGGAAAGATAAGTCTAGGCAACCTGATCCATCATGTGTAGACACAAATGATCATAATTGTCTCTTTTGTTGGGGAATGAAGATCATTTATTGTCAGGAACTGAAGATATATGCTCCTCCTGGCAATCCATTTGATAACTGCCATCTACGGTAGAAAAAAAATCTGAATCATCAAATATTCTGCAAATGTCACTTACCAAATTATATGGTCATGAGCAAACCCTACACTGTTCCTATTTGTGGTTATAGGAACTGCTCACTGCAGAAAGGCATTGCGAGTGAAACTTCTCACAAGGGCTTGTTTCCATGCCCTCCTGTTCTCCAGTGGGAGTTGGAGTCTGCAGCCATCCCTTGGCTCGCACAGTTTTTCCAGAATTATTACCCTGGGAAATTGATTAGTTTGGTTTGTAGTATCTAACTCATGCCTCTGCATAATTAGGCAATAAATATGCTGCTGGCTAGCAGAGAAGGGAGGGCACTGCATGACCTGTATGGCCTCTCACTTCAGTGTTCTCCCTTGCATACGTGCAGATTAATCAAATGTGTTAGGGATGAATACCCCTTCCCACTTCTGCAACCCCTTTGCTTAATGAGAATGACAAGGAAATTAGACAAAATTGGACTTTTTAAATTCTGAGACACTTTCAATTGAATCATAAGACAAGTACAGTAGTTTCAGAAAAAAAAACTTATAATACTTTGACTATAAATGGCATTGTACAAATAAATGGCATCAAATTAACTAAATGCAGTTAGCTGAAGTGAAGTCTGTAATGGTGGAAAAATTGATGTAAAGTAAAGTGAAATGGCTCAGTAGGATCTGACATTGAAAGGAGGTTAAAAGCTATGTTAGCCAGAGACTGACAAAATCTAAAAGGCATGCATAAGTAAAGCTCTAATTAAGACAATGAAGACAGAGTTCCTGACCCAGCACTGCAGTAATATTCTGGAAATGAGAGCTATCTGCACTTTGCCACCAAGGATTATAGAGAGACTGAACCTGTCTTCAATCAAGAGATGAAGAAATGATATTCTTCAAATAATGAGATTTTGTTGTTTCCTCCAGGTCTTGCTATTGCAGAAGACTTATTCATTCCATTAGCTGTAGCTTCAGTGAGACTTCCAGGCAGCTCATTGTGCTCCTTGCTACACTCACTTGAAATATTTTCCAAAATTGTCTTTCAATTCCAAGGGTACCTTTATCTGCCACATTTGCCATAGGGGTGGAGTGGGTGTGAACACAGACCACAAGTGGTCTGAATGGCACTGCCATCACAGATGTGCACTTCAGTGTGCCTGCTACTCAGCAAAGCACCTTGTATACTGGGAAGACTGCAATGAGTGATTCCCAGCTGTACTTCTGTAAAACTGAAGAAACTCCATAGAAGTGATCTTCCAACAGCAATTGCTTTGAGACAGCAGGATACGCTATACGCCACTTCAAATTATTCATGTTATGATTAAATCTGGCCAGAGTTAGGTCTTCCAACTGAGATGCCATCCTAATGCTGTGATTATTTTCCTTTTTTTCTCCCTTTGAGGTTCTCTATCATCACGCTTTGATGAGAGAGATTTGCATTTACGTTGTGCTGTCCTCTGCACAGGAATAAAGTTGGAAATAGCCTATCAGCACAAACACTCCTGCTGAAGAAGTTGGACAAGATAATACTGCACTGAAATAGGGAAAAAACAATCCTAAAATGCTGGCAATTTAACATTAACTTCCCCTACAAAATTCTTTCAAAGATCAGATACTTTCAGGTGTGTTGGCCAGGGTAATTCCGACTGCTCACAGGAAAATCCAAGTAAAATGCTTTCATCTCATGTCAGAATAAATATTTCTCTTTCTCTTTTAGTAGGCCCACTCTTTCCAATGACTAGGTTTAGCCCGCTTGCTTTTGTTCCTGGTTAATCTTTTACTATCCTATACTTCTTCAGTGGTGCAAGACTATACCATCACGAGCCAGCAAATCTCAATTATATGTTATTTCAGATGAAACTCAGATGAAAGAATATCATATATAATCAAAGACCAATGTTAATAAAGCCTCATCCTTCTGAAACATCTTTTGCCTCTTTTTTGTTTTAACTTATCTTTAGCTAAAGCACGGTATAAACATATGCTTATTTCAGCAGATCACCAGCACTTTGCTTCAGTCGAAATCTCACCTAGCATTTTGTTGTTACCAAACTAATCTTGGTCCCGCATGCTTCCCTACATGATTTTCAAAACCAAGGGTATCCAGTGTTCAGATTTCTTATATAAAATCCAAGTATAAATCCATTCTGCCATGATCTTAATCTTCTGGGAAGTGGCTCATAAATATACAGAGCCCAATATACTATTGCCAAAATCAAAGGGACTAACTGTGGCACCATTTGTGACAATACTCTGGCTCAATTTAGGTGCCCCATTTAGATTTCAGTTTCTCATCTCTGACCATGGCTGCTCAAACCTATTTTATTCTCCACTACTCTTCCCATTCTAGCCCTGCCTTCACAAGCACAAACTAAACAGACATTAAAAGTGGCTCTTTACACGATTAGTGTGGAGTAGGCCCACGGGACCTCAGCCAAGCCTACTGCATGAGGACCAACGCTCAGAAGACAAAGCGGCCGGGACTGGTGGGGCTGGGATTTCTTAGTTGAACAAAGAAAATGACATCTGATCACTATTCCTAATGCAATCCCTTTGTCACAGCAGGAGATGGCAACTTCATCTACTCTCAAGCTGATGAAAGCCAGAAAGGAAAAGTTGCCCGGCTATTGAGCCCTGTCATTTACTCGCAGAACTCTGCACACTGCATGACTTTCTGGTACCACATGTCTGGCCCACACGTCGGCACCCTGAAGATCAAGCTGCGGTACCAGAAGCCAGATGAATATGACCAGGTACTGTTGACCCTAAGCGGGCACCAGGCAAACTGCTGGAAGGAGGGCCGCGTTCTTCTGCACAAGTCTGTGAAACACTACCAGGTGAGCCTTGCTGGTCACGCTTTATACGCCGTAGCAGAAAATGTCACTGGAGGATTTATGTAAACAGTATTATACCTACAGATGAGGTGCTGTTGCTGTGACAGTAATAATAGCGGCATATTTCATGCTATCTCAGATGACAGTGATACAAGCAATTTGTTATAGAAGGCCCAATAAATGCATTAGAAATCATTTCTCAGCTGTCAAAAAACTGCATCCTTGCCATAGTTTTGCTGCTGATGTAAAAGACTTCTGTGAAGTTTTGACATTGTATGAATTCACATTTGTGCATATAAGTTCATAAAGGCATACAGCACTGATTGACAGGCCACAATCAAAGTGTATGTAATGTGGCATCATGACAACTAGAGACGTATTGACAGCTAATTAAGATTTCCTGAATGCTTCAATTGTGTGTTAACATGAAAACAATGTGAAAATTATCTTATTTTTCCAGGTGGTTATAGAGGGAGAAATTGGAAAAGGAAATGGAGGAATTGCTGTGGACGATATTAATATTGACAATCACATATCACAAGAGGATTGCCAAAGTAAGTATGCATAGCAAGAATGTATAGAGATCTCATCCAGTACATTTATTTACTTAGATTTATTTAGATATCTGATTTGGTGGGGTCTTGGCTTTGGTTGTTTTTTTTTCTGTGTGAAAAGGATACGTAATTATTGGCTATATTGGAAGTTTAGCACTGAAAACACCCTGATCTGGCCCATAGTTTAATTGGTAGACTAGCCTCAATACTGCAGTGGTACAGTCTTTTGGGTCAGAACCGGCATCCCACTGATGGGTCAGAGCACATTCACATCCTCACATCTCTCCCTATATTTTTTATTGCTTTACTCTTTGTATTTTTGTGCTTTTCCTAATGCTCTTGCCTATCTTAAGTAATGCTCAAAATCCTTCCCTCTTTTTAGATCACATATCCTAGGTTTTTTTAAACACTTTATCAAACTCACGTTGGACCATCAAACCATACTTGGCCCCTGCTCTGTCCTTTGCTGCCCTGCAGCACAGAGGTTGCTATGACTCATTTACCATAGTCATCAGCTTCCAGACATGTGTCACTGAATAGTATTGGATCATGGTCTGTTTTGCCTCTGAGCCAGGCTGTTCTTGAGCCACTATTTCAGTTGTTTTAATTCTGGCCAGTCTGGAGTTATTCCAGTCACGGCCGATCATATGTGCATTGCATACTGCACGTAATTTGGCAGCAGCACCTCCAAATAAACACAAGCAACTAAATCCTGCCCTTCTTGATGGAGATTGAGCTATGACTTTTCTATAAGAGAGAAAATAGAACAGAGAACCTTCAGCATCAGAAATGTAAACTTAAACCACTTGAGTTGGCAGCACAACTGAGAACAATGATAGAGGCTGTTCCTCACCCTTTGTGGCTAACAGCCATTTGAGGATAACATGACAGGCTTCAACTACATGGTAATTTCAGAGCTGAATAAGACTGCGCAGTCTCTTCATTGTGCAGTCCGTCTCCTCGATTCATCCAGTGGCACAAGTAAATGTTACCAGGAAAGAGAGTCAGGGCACACCACCTGGTCCTCCTGCGGTGTCTTCAGTGCCAAGCAAGATGCTGGGACCACAGTGATCGCATTGATCTGACTGAAATGAGAGAGGAAAGTAACTTATTTCCTATCTCCTGCTTTCAGATACACAAACTCAATGGTGAGCAGGAATTTTGGCCTTTGTGAGCTAAAGCTCATTCAGCAGCCCAAACACAAATGGTCTTGCTGCAGTTCTTCTGATTAACTGTGCCTTCACTGATGAAGTGTTACAGAATTGGGCTCCAAAATTGTAAATACAATGAATGAGATGCTAATTTATCACACTGATTTCTCTTTTGTAGGCATGGAAAACCCCTGCTGATAACTCTAAAACTGTGCCAAGATAGGGTGGAGAGGAGTTTTTAAATCTTTCTTTTTTCTCCATTAATTTTCAGAGCCCATCATAATGAACAATTCTGTCAAGCTGACATAATGATGCTCTGACACAGAAAAATCTGCTATACCATTATTGCCAGCATGATAGTCAATCAGTGTTTGTAACCCTAATAATCAATGTCAATTCTCTTTGCTTCATTAGAATCAACTGATGTGGAGAGTGAAATAGATGAAGAAGACCCAGAAAGTAATCAAACAGGTAAAAATTATGCTATTGTTACAAGGAAATGAATTAAAATATGTATTTTCATGTGAATTTGTATATACTGTTTCTTTATTTATGGATTGGTTCTCTTAACTGCATGTGGTACTAAGTTCTTTTTACTTATCTAGATCAGATACTTAGAAGGCTTATATTTATACTAAGGATTTCATAGTTTTATTCTTCTATGCCATATAATCTTATGGATTTTCTATCATTTATAACTATTCAAAAACTTCAAATTTTGTTTATCTGTATTTGTTGCATTGTATACATATATATGCACACACACACTACAGATCGCTAATATTTTTTTTATCTAGAAGGCATGCCCACAGGTGAAGGAAAAGCTATCACTGTATTTTATGTCTCATGTGGTGTCTAGGTAATTAGGCTCAAAACTCTTCAGGCTAATCATTTCTCAGACCTTGCTGAAAATGTCATTTTATAACCAGTCTACCAAAGCATTATCGCTTTCAATGATGATAGCTGTAAATGGATCATTAAATAGATCATAATTGTCATATTGTCCCAGTAATAAAATACAGTCGCATTTTTCAAGCAAAGAGCTTCATTTTTTTTTCTGTTACAGTCAACAAGATTATCACTGGGTTTAGTGAAAGCAGAATTCATCCAGAAATACTTCTTTGCCTTTCTTGCAACAATTAGCAAGTTTTATAAGCTTAGCATATCTCCTTAATAAACTGAGTTGAGGGAAAACATTGTGATATCCAGTGAATATTTTACACAAGGAGGCAGAGTGCTCTTCTGTGTCAGTTCTGTCACTATCCCCATTTCAAGGTCCATTCTTGAAACCGGTGAAGTGGAGACAGACTCAAACTGACTGAAGGCTCCTGATTGATTTCTAAGACTGTAAACATTCACACTGAGCTGTGTAATATTTAATTAACGTTTTGGAGCAAAATACTGCAGACAAGCAAAATATAACCAAAAGGTCTGGTTATTCATTCCCCAGCCTCCCACATAAGTCAAGGTAGAATCAGACCCCTGCTACCATGCAACAGATTTAATGACTAGAGGACAGTATGAAGAAATCAACAACTATTTAAGCCACATTATAGTTTCCAGCTATTTATGACTACTTGTTAGAAGCTAGGTTTTCAAATTATGTAGTGATTTATGCCAAATGCTTGATATCCCTTCTCCAAATGTCCAACTCATCAAACAAAGCTCTGACTGGAATCAGTTCTGAACATTTTGCAACTCTTACTCTATTTCAGGGTTTACTCCTTCATACCATACAGATGAGGACTACGATGACATATCCAGGAAACCAGGAAATGTCCTGAAGACGCTAGACCCAATTCTTATTACCATCATAGCCATGAGCGCACTTGGGGTGCTTTTAGGAGCCATTTGTGGAGTTGTCCTGTACTGTGCCTGTTGGCACAATGGTATGTCAGAGAGGAACTTGTCTGCACTGGAGAATTACAATTTTGAGCTGGTCGATGGTGTAAAACTGAAGAAAGATAAACTAAACACACAGAATTCTTACTCAGAAGCATGAAGGTATAAAGCAACTTGAGAAGTTTCAGAGAATCGTGATGGAAGGACATAGCTCGGTCGTGCTGGGGAACTGTTGATCATCTTTTACTGTACAGGCTGGAAAGTGCATTGATGACACTGAGCCAAGCTTTTCTCAGGAGCTTCAACGAGTGTGTAACCGATAAACATGGACAACAATCTGTGTTAACAATCTGAATCATGTACAGTCTGCTTTTTCTGTTGGTTTTATTTGAAATAATCAAATGCTGGTGTTGAGACCAAGTATGATTGACTTCTAGTTCATTTTGTCTTTCTTTCTCTCCCTCTCTTTTGTTTTCCGTTAATGGGTAATTTTCTTTTTACTGTGCAAAATCCAAGATGCTGTCACAAAATGTATTCAGTGGGGTCCTTTGGATGGACATGCTGTCTGTAGCTCAGTGCCCAGAAATTATTGGAGTAACAGCAATTTAGTGGACTCCTGCACCTGTATTTGTGTATAATTGCTCGTGTTGTGCATAGACAAAGAAGGGTTAGGATGTTTTTGAAAGTACTGCTGCATCAGTACCAATATAGTGTGTCAGCTCTGTTTACAAAGCAATACAGGCAAATTTTATTGATGTTTTTCAGTGTTGTACTAAATTTTGTGCTTGTGACTCCATAAAGAGTATGTGCCATCATCAGACACAACTGGTAACCGAGTATACTGCCTAAAATCTAAACAAAAAAGTCCTTGGCACTGGCTAGTGTATGTCCTCTCAAGTGCCTTTTTGTTTGTACTGCTTCTCATTGTGTTAACATTGACTACAGCCCTGCTTCTTTCCAATTATGCCCTTGTCTTTAATCATATTCTGATGGCTCACTGAATAAAAGAAAACTATATTTTAGTGTAAGAGAGTAGCCTCGGCAAGGCAAGGGCTAATCAGACCACCTGGCTCGATTGTTCTGCTTTCTGTATTTCTGTATTTCAACTTCACGTCTCTTGACCCTTTTGTATAAAGCTGCAATATCCCCTTTTATTGTTCTTTCATATAGAATGTATTTTCAAATGTAAAATCTCTCTACCTTTCTCTTCTTGTTCTCTCTCTTTATCTCTCTGAGTAGATTGCATAAACATTTGCCATTGCCAAGGAAAGAAATCTGCAGCTTTAACTTGCTGGTAATGGCAAAAGATTTTACTAGAGTTTGTGTTAAAAAATAAGGGAAAATTCTTAACTTTACCCTCCGAAGTCGAACTTTGGGTTTCTTCTTAACGGCATAAAGTGACAGTATCTTTTTTCCTGAAGTCATGAAACATGCCTTTTATCCTAAATGACTTGCTTGTTAATTACACTAGGGAAATGAATTCCGCACTGAAAAGATTACCTTTAAAACAAGAAGCTTTCTTCCTCCTGCCCCTACCTGAACCAGAGTTCTCTTCTCTCAGTAAACCTTCATTTTCATGCTAATCAGTGCTAACTGGGCTTGCACATGGGTACTGAGGGCAGAATAAAATCCCACAGTGTATGTAGGCGATGTCATTACTGTTCTGTTATGTCCCACTGGCATTTCCTACCAGGAGGTTTCTGTTTGACCGAAAGTGTAGATAGTGATAGATTTGGTGAGCAAAGCTAATTTTAGCTGTCAGGAAAAAGTACTCAACAATTATGTGGCATTTTTTAATATTTCATACACATTATTGAAAAAAATAATATCCAGCGGCTAATGCAGCCAGTCTGACAAGGTAAAAAGAAATAAAATCATGCTGTGCTTGGAGGAGCTGCCTGCAGTGATCAGGATGCAGAACAGTCAGAGCTGGGGGGCTTCAACCTATGCAAACCTGGAGAAAGGACCATTCTGGAAAGAGCTGCACTCCTCTTCTTCCTCACTGGAATCCCTCTGTAGAGCCAGGGAAGAGGCCGTGATTTTTGCAGTTAGTCTTTTCCAAAATTGATTTTGTACGTAAGCAATGAAATATCCTGCCCAGGATTAGGACTATGAAAGGGATAATTCAGCCCTGAATTACTAGATCAACAAAATCCACCCTTGTTTATCAGTTAAATGTTTTAAAGCATGTCATGTAACCAATACTAATCACAAAACAGAAACTAATCACAAAACAAAATCCTGCGGAAAATCCACCACTAACTTAGAAATTGAAAAAGAGGGAGGGAAACTGAAGGTAAAAAACACAAGTTGTGTTGTTGAAAATATTTTAGAGGAAGACTCAGTAGAAAAAGCAGTGGGCGGTTGCTACTTCAAAAGACTGATGAAAGCAGAGACTATAGTGAATATTCAAATACATGCTTCAGGTCATCACGCCTTTGCCTAAATTGGAAGAGTTGCCTTCCCAGGCTCTAGGCCTCAGGTCCTCTAGAAGGTGAGACAGAGCACCTGTAACTTAAAAGTCAAGCCCAATAGTTAGACCACGAAATGGTCCAAGTGCCAAGCTCGCTTTGACAGAGGCAGAATTTTCATTTGCATCGAACAATATAAGCTGACAACTGCGGTATTGCAGCAGCTAATTAATTAACCCAAAGAAAAGAAAGGATTTTTTTTAATTATTTTAGGACCCCACCATGTGATTCACTTGTGTTAGAATCTGCTCTCCTTATTTCTAAACACTTCTAATTCACTGGCATGACTGAGAGTTACGTATATATTGCCTTGAAGAGAAGATCTGGGGAGCCCAGGCCCAAAACTTCTTGAAATATTCCCATGGATTTCAATAGATTCTGGACCAGCTCTTGGTCTTAGTCCGTTTGAACAGTAAAGCTGATGGTTGGTTGTGTGGTGTGTTTCCTTTATTCTTTTAACAGACTGAGAATGGTAAATATAAAAAAGAATGGTATCTCCTTTGTAGTCTTCAGACCTTACTATGATAATGAGGATCTAGCACTGAAGATTTGATTTCTCTGAAGGTAATAGAATGAAAGTTGCCCTCCAAAAAAGGAAAAATGATACTGCAACTTTACATTGAAAAGTATCTTGCACTGATAAATATATTTAAAAAAATATATGTTTATAAAGTTATTAATTTGTAAAGGCAGTGTTACAAAATGTTCAGTTTATATTGTTTTAGATTGTTTCATAATTTTTAAAGTGTAAAATAACATATTTTTTTCTTTATTGAAAAACTATAAAAATCTTCTGTAGTAAAATGATTTCATTTTACTGGTATATTATTGCTTCATGTTTTGTACCATCATAAAACTTTGTGCAAATTTTTTTTACAGAAATTTTTATTTTCTATGACAATATGACACTTGTAAATTGTTGTTTCAAAATTAACAGCAAAGCCTTAACTTTAAATGACATTTGTATTCTCAGACACTGAGTAGCATAAAAAAAATCACATAGAACTGAACTGTAACTTAAATTTCCAAACTATGACTACTACATTCCAAAGAAACAGTTGAATTAAACATTTTCATAAAATATCCCATACCTGATGTATTTTATTATACCAAAACACATTTGTTTTATGAAATGTCTGTTTAGCATCTTGCAACAAGCACAACATTTTAATCATGGTTAAATTTGTTTCAAGGCAATTAGTTAGAATAAAAATTAGGATGTATCTTGCTAGGTTTAGGAGCTTCCTAAACTTAAGCTTCTAGTCTCATCCAGTTGTCTCAACTATCCTTATACACAGTGGACAGATAGACACCTTGGTAGGAGAGCTCATTGTTTAGGATGGTTTTAACACCATGGTTTTAATGCTGAGCACTTTGCAAATTAAAATTTCTTAATTTGCACATGGAAACAATGCACATACTGTCATTATGTCATTAGGTTGAGTGCTCATGGACACACGGTTCACTTCAGCTACTTTACTGGGAAAAATACTGTACTTACTACCATGTTTCTGATGATTGTGACATTCAAAAAAGCATCAAATCTTCCTTGAGAGAGCAGCATTTGGGGTACCTGTTTAAAATAAGGAGGAGCTACGGCAATGCTTCTGAGCAAAACTATGCTTTGTGGTCACGGTAGGGGTAGCTCAAAGGATAGTTGGGAGAGGTATTGTCCATATAATCCCTATATCCAAATTCCATAGGAATGTACTTCATCACTTCTTGTTTGTCTCTCTGATACTCAGCCACAGGGCATCCTGAGGGAATATAAATGGCACTTAAACTAATGAGTGAAAAAATGAATCTATAAAGTGAATCCGTCGAGAGGCTGCGAAGAGAGAAGTATTTCAAGTTAAAAATTGTCTTAGGGGAGATGGATTAGTCTAGAAGCTAACACTTACTTAGCACTAAACCTTCTGTTTTCCACACTGAACAGGCTTCATGAAGGAAAATCAGAAACAGTGCAGTGGGTTCTGGTAGTCAAACCCACCTGTGCAGAACTGAAGCATTTCAGAACGTAACTTGTAAACCTGAAAGAAAATGATGAACAGACTGGAAAAACAGATGGGTCAGCTGAAGGGAAACAAAGCCAGGAGCACATTACTCTAAGGCTCCAGGAGACCCTGTGGTCACTGTCTGCAAAGAGGATCTTAGGTGGGTAGAAACAAGTAAACACTGTTACAATTTTATGAATCAAACATACTAGTCCTAAACCAACAGCCATGTAGCCACAGTGCTGAATCCACTCCCTTTTCCTTGCCTTTGAACAGGACAGAAAGTGGAGTTACACAGCAGAAGGCAGAGGCACAGGAGAGGCAGGGAGGTCCGGCTGGCCCATGGTTGGGGCAGGGCCTGCTGGCGTCCAGCAGAGTTCCCACCCCAGTGGAAGTGGCTCCCAACCCTCCATCCTCCAAAACTACTGTTATAGTTCTAAACTTGATTCCCATATGTCTTGTTGTACTTGCAATTAGTGTATTTCTAATTCACATCTCCTTATTTGCTTTTGTAAAGTCAAATGTCAAAATTGCTCTGAATTTTCAGATCACTGGTAAATCTGCTTGTATGGTGGATGTTAGATCCCCAAAGTAATTCCCTTCCCATTCCTTAATTATCCTGTCCTTTGCAATGCATTATGCCTAACAGCAAATTGGTTCAAGCAACATTAATTTATTAGAGCTTCAATTTCTTTTTTTCTACCATTTTATGCATCAAGTCACCCATAACCACAATTTTATCTACAAGTGTTTGTTAAATTATAACAGAGTGTATCTTAATTTTTTTGCCATGGGATACTTTGTACTGTTGTTTTATTTGCCCATTAGTCCCTCTGTAGACCCTAATTGCTTTTCTACAGTAGGTCAGTTCCCTATATACACTTCTATTCTCATAGTTACACACAATCAAACTCTAATCTTATCACCCAAGGACTGATGGTGCCCCAATGTTTATGACTGAAAATCTCATTAAAAAATCTTCTGGCATTTTTCACGGATGGATGGATTGTTATCATGTGTCCAAACCTAATTTCACCTTCAATAATCATATTCTCCTATTTAAATTTACATTGTTTTTATTCATCTCAGGCATTTAATTCATGTCCCTGTCACTGTACAGCATCACTGTGCAGCATCACTGTGCTTGGCTACAGGCAGCTGCACTTCCATCATGGGTGAGGTGAATCGTATTGAAATAGGAATTACTCCTTACTGGACCAGAGAGAGGTCAGGTGGTGCTCTCATGGGGAGAAAGCAGGAGGTTTGCTGATGTTGTCGTAATGCAGACTGAAGGATTTAATGACAAGAGACATAATTCTCAAAAAAATGTCTGCATCGCAGAAATCTCTCAAGCAGTCACTGTGCACTTTTAATTCCTCACGCACAGAGGAAAGGAATGGAACCAACACATCTCTTAGCTGAACTTAAATGGTGAACTTATGCACTCAAAGAGGCAAATAATTACAGATGTCTCTTTGGAGACCCTGTTAGCATCTGAGTACTATAAGATATGTGTTCTTCGTGCATCATTTTCATCTGAGCACCTTTACTCTCTTTCCTCCATAATAAATTGCTTGATGCCATTTGCTTCATAAATAATCAGCTCTGGTAGTTCATATTATTATTTCTTAACATGTATTTTTAAGTGCAATTCTTGCTTCCTCCCGGCCCAAACATGTATTTCTGAGGCACGCAGAGCATGACATAGCACTGCTCAGTACCATGCATAGTCTGTGTCAGAAGAGAGTAGAAGAGCCCACCTGGTCTCACCCTTCCTTTCCACATCTCTACCAGGACTTCGTTCTCCATGTCAGCGGCCCAGACAGGATGTCTTTAATAAGTAGTTTACCTTGCAAGAAGCTTCACTGTTTCCTAGATCAGGACTGATATATTTTTGCTAATCCATTAATTAAATATTGATGCCAGTCTTTCCGCTTAATATTTACTTACCAGCTTCACAACTGTTAGCATAATAGAGTGGGTCACTTTCCCTCTGCCTTTTGAGATTGCTAACTAAACCCCAGTGTTTTATCTTTCTCTCCTTTTAACCTTCTAATCTTACTGTGTTTCCCATAGCTCTATTACTGAGGGAAAAAAAAAAAAAGGAAAACTAAAATGAAGAAGTAGCTGGGCCCCTTCTATCTATGAGACTGGAAGAACCTAGTGAATAAGTGGAAAAATTAAATATCTTCTGAAATGTGTTTTTGTGGAATGAAAAGCAAAGGCATCAGGCTGCTTGGAGGTGGTGTTTGAGAGGGCAGGGAAGCAGTAAGGAGGCAGCTTCCAGAGCTGAAAACTATGCTGTAACACTTGAATAGGTTTAATAACACTACTGAGTCACAGGAGCAAAGGAGACTACCAAAGTAAGCAGGATATGAAGATATTGATTTGCTCCAAGTACCATTGGCAAAATGGTAGAAAAACAGGAAAATACTTAGTGCTAAGAGAAGGTCAGAAATTACCTCTTGTTATAAGATCTACTAGTGTCTCTCGGTCAGTCTTCAACAATTCAGTCCTATCTACAGCTCATGCTGACTAATTCATGTCTTACAATTATCAAGCAGCTCTGAGACTGAGACAAGCAGAAGCCACTTGCCACTACTCTTTGTGTGAAAAGTTTCTGACCCTTAACATCAGTTCCTTTGCATGTTCTTCACATGTTTGCATGTAGGAAACAATACCACTTTGCACCCATTGCCCACATACTCAAATGTATAAAAAATATTTGTTGTGGGTCATACTGTCTTCCTTTTCCATTTCTTTGGCCTTTATTTTTCTTTAGACAATACTTGTCAAATAAGCCATGTTCCTTCTGGCTCTCTGCCTTGCATGGTGCAGCACACCCCAGTTCCTGTTTTTCAGCATAGCAAGCCCCACGTGGGACCAGAGCTCCCATTTGCTCAGCTGATGCTGTTCTGCTGCCTGAGCCCTTCATGGCCTACTGATTGTTTTGCATCACTATCCTGTTTGCAACAGGAGGTCATTGAAAGTTCACTTGAAATCTAGACTATTCAAGTGCCATTACAGGTAGACAACTAAGGATCATCGTTGCTACTTTTAACAAGACTTTTTACAATCTATTCCCTTTTCTTCATGCATACCGAGGTCTTAAAATGGTCTTAAATCCATATAACTTGATAAAGTGGCTGAATTATTGCCACTGAATTGTAGGCCATTATCTACAATTAGTTTATGGCTCTTAATAGCTATTATTGCAAATGATGGATTTTTCAATAGCATATCTTACCAAAGATGCTGTTAGTTCTTTTGCTTATGAAAATTTAAGTGGTAGCTGCTTTCTGGAAAAGATCAGCTTACTCTCCAGGCTGAAACAAACTGATACCAGCTATCCACCATGGGTATTGTATAGGTTATTTACTCCATGAGGATTACTTGGTTCTTCTTTGCTATATATTGTATGTAATAATGTAAGCGTGCACAGCACTAGATAGCCCAACTGAAGAAATGCTGTCAAGATGTCACCATCTAGTTTAAGAGGATGTCTGCTTGCCAAGGAGGACAAATAGTAGCTTGTTTCAGAGTAACAGCTTTTCTTTTTCTGTTTATAGAGGTATGATAGGAGAACACTTAGAATAAGTGTGTGTCATTTCAATGAAAAAAACTGTGGATTTATGAATCTCCTTGAGGAAGTGCCTTCTGATGAAGGACATGAAGGAGCAGAGAGTAGAGGCAGAGTAGATGAGGTCATGAACTTCATTTTACTTCTCATCATGAGTAATAGTGCTAAACTGATAGTCAGTCAGATCTCTCATTTTCTTTAATTTAACGCTATTCTTCTTGCTCCTTGCATTACTGACCCCACATTATAACTGAACCATGTGTTTTATTACAATGCTAAGCACTGCTTTAAATGCACATGAAAAGATTTCAGTACTTTTTATACTGCACAGTTATGTGCAATGAGTTTTGTTCTTCCCATATAAAGAACCATCTCAGAGCTAACAACTTGTATTATTTTAATCAAGTCTCATTTCACATAGGTTGTGAACTTTAATACAGACTGCCATTTCTTCTGAGTTTCAGATATAAGGCACAGCTCAGCACAAGTCTGACCTTTGTGTTTTCATCTCAGTACATACTGGCTGAAGTTACTTCATTATATACCAAGGGTGATAAAGCTTTCAGCTTTTCTTTGGAGCTGTTGGTGATTACCAATGTATACCAGTAACGTACTGTCTGTGTATTATAGTAAGCGCAGTACCATCTCCCTTGAGATGCAGGAGAAGGTGAAGAAGCTCTAGAAGTACCAGAATATAGGATTTGCCTAAAAGTAAAGGTATGTATAATTATTAAACACATGAAGGTTTTAGTCCGGTGTGGGGCTTCCTTGTGAAAGTGCAATGCACTTAGAAATGCAAAGAGCATCTCTACAGGCAGAATGATTTTCAGATTGCTTTTATGTTGCTCTCTTTCTTAGCTCACTTCCTAGCTCAGATTTTGCAGGCTAAAAAGAGAATCTTTAATATTCAGCAACTATTTTCCTCTACTGCTTTATGGATCCAACATTTTTTTAACTAAAGCAATTTGTATTTAATGTTTATGTGATGAAAGTGCCTGTGGTATAACAAAATTGGGGTCCAATAGTGGAAAACAACATAAAAAGATACAGAAATGTATCTTGTACAGAAATGTCTGCTTCTCAGATAGAAATTGCAATGTGGCTGTTAGGAGGAAAGATGATTCTGAAGCCAGTGTCTCTGTCAAGCACCTTTGTTGCCAGCTTTCTCTTCTGTATTTTCCAGAGCTGTTGCTGTTTTTTACAGTGAGTGCATCAAAAGAATGGAATGCTACTACCCGTGTAGTTGACCACTTAAAAGCTAACTTGACTAGCTTTGAAGGCTAGCATTCAGCTTTTCTACCACTGGTAGTGGGACAACATATCCAGAGCCTAAGCCACAGCCACTGCTACAGACCTCTACCTCAGAATGGGGTGAATTTTCTTCTCATTGCATCAGTTTATCCTATCTACACAACAGTCTGGACTATAGTTCAAATAATATAAGGACTATGTTTTAAATGGGTAAAATGAAATTAATAAAATTTCCCAAATATTTATAGTGATGAACTAACTGGTGCGGGTTTTATTTGGTTTTCCTGGGGACAAAGATTCAAATTGCTTTGGTTTATTTCTTTCATAGTTAGTTTTGACATCTTAAAGCATTGGTACATTTGCTATTGTGCTAAATGAAGGGAAGCTTAACTGTTTAGTTTATAGTTGGATTCTCAAATCCCACTGTAACTTCAGTAGTGGAGGCAAATAAGTAGTGCGAAGGGAGGTAGAGCATCTACTCCTTTATAACTGTGTCATCCACTACTACCTATAGAATTAAAATACACCTTGAAGAACTCTTATCCTGCCCTTATACTTAAGCAGGCTTGGGTTTGATTGTACCTTTATTCAAGATCTAGAACTGAGAATTAAACTTGAATTTGTATAGGCTTCTTTGAATATGCTTCTTAGATTGGTTTTGTTCCAGCTGCTATAAGCTAATTATACTGCATTCCTACAGTGCTGCAGGTTAGATTGTTGCCTCCCGCGCAGTCATCTATTCATTTTCTCACTTCCTTTTCTCATGTTTTGGTTTTCTTCTGATCTGTATGTATAACTTTACACAAGCTGTTTTTTTTTCTTGTTAGAGATTTGATCTACTTACAATTTTATTATCTTATGCTCTTTCTGAATGCTTGAATGAAAAGCAAGCATTTCTGAAGTGCAGCTCTCTGCTCTCTCTAGGAAATCTCAAACTTCTGCAACGTATAGCTATATTTCTTAATTTGCCATGCATTTCAAACCATTATATTAGATGGTTTCCTGAGTATTTTTCTCAGCAAGAAACACGCTTATGTCAATGACAGTCTGCATGAGGAATGACCCAAAATCTGTCCACCTTTCATACAGGAGTCCTAGTGAACTTATTAATGAAACCTGACAGAACCTTGAAATGACCTGGAAGAAACTATCAGAAGTGTTATTAAGGAGTATTTTAGATAATGTTATTGACACCAATATGCTTGCAGCAAACTTCAAGGTCTTTTCTGATTACCTCTGTTTGGAAAATCCATAGTTCTTATCTGAATATGCATTATCTGAATACACATTTTGACAATAAAGTCATGTCTTCCTTCTTTTTGTATTTTTGTAGGCAAACAGAACACGCTCCAGTGTGTGATGTGTTAATCACCATCTTCAGGAAGTTTGCTCTGATTTTTTAGTGTTTGTTACATCAAAAAGACAGAGGCATCCATATTATTTCCATGCTGCTCTTTAATAGATTTAGGAGTCTCCAAGTTTCAGAGAGTTTTGACACTTATCCCTTCCAAGACCATTTTCTCCATCTTCACTATGGAGCATGAGGATAAGGATTTGCTGTGTCTCTCTTCAATAATTCTAAAAAATAACTTTCATAATTCTTCCCTCAGGTCAATGCAAGTTCTAAAGCAAATATAAATGCAGGCACAAGGCAGCCGTGATCTCTAAAGTGTATGTTATCAAATGGCTGAAAGACATTGTACAAAACACATAAATGATAGGTAAGTGGGAACTGGCTCACCATTTCCAAATCCTTTAAAAAGGAGGGAATCTGACATCTCAAAATCTGTTAACCCATGCTGAAGCTGAGGAAAGCACTGAACAATCAAATTACCTCTGCTCTTCCTTCTAGTGGTGCTGAGAGAACCTGTCTGGTGGGCCTTATTCAAGAAAAACAGCCCAGAAAATCAGATGGAACTTTATAAGAAGGAGCAAAATTTAGATTCACTGTCCACTGTTGCCAGCTGAAAAAATGATGCCAGTGTTTCAGAGGACTGTTAGCAGGTAAGTAATTAGTGCTATAATAAAAAGATTCTAGAAAAACTAGAAAAATGTAACAAAGTGTTAACCAATTGCATAAGCTGAGAAAACTGGCCATTGATAATTCACAGAGACTTTAAAACACGAAATAAACATCATCATCTTTTGCACAGAACACAATTCTAGCTTTCAGCATTATAGCTTATATGTAGCTCCCAGCACTGAATCTATTTTTGATATTGAAGCCGGCATGATAGTTGATGTCGCTGTACGAAAACCAGGACCTGTAAGTTCAGAATGTACATTCAGAAAGTAAGAAAAACCCAGATGGCAAGATTCAAATAACTACTGTTGCTAACAAATATATAAAGCCAGTTTTTATGTCATTTCCTAAACTTAGTAGCTCCTCATTCTCCAAGGAGTTGAAGTAACTTTTATTCCTCGTTACATTGTGTGGTGCATAATGGCATACAGATACTGGTTCACCTTAGGCACCTAACTCATTGAAATCATTAAATGCCCAATTCAGCTGTTCTGAATTACTGTCTGCAAGAATTCTCTCAATACAAATGAAATGTTGGAAGAAAAATCTTCTTGTCTCCTTTCCGCCAAAGTATTTCCGATGCTCTACTCCTGCTGTAAATTACTGTTCATTGTAAGCCAAAGTGTAAAGAACTTACTGGCTTGTTTGCTATTGGCAAACAGCTCATGATCATATAGCAGTTTTCAGATTTTTGAAACTCTTCTGCTCTTAATTTCAGTGTAAGGAATGAGAACAGCAGCAATTGATTAGCATACATATAGAATCCATCCAAGATTTTTGACCCAAGAGCCTGGCAGCCATCACGTGCAGAAGAATAAATAAGTAATACTTCAAAATGCATCTGTAAGACTTGGCATCATCTCAATATTCCACACACAACAAAAATATATTACTCTGAAATATGTTTGATGGCCATTGATAGTGACAAGACTTGTCTTTTTAAATTCCATCTCATCTCTGGCATAATTGAACTCTAGTGCAGCTGCTAGAAGCTCAGGTTCAACTTTCCAATACACCATTGTATTTGATTGTAAAGCCTTTACTCTTTTTCCAAGCACTGAAGAGAAATGCAGGACCAACTCTAAGAATAAATATTCCAAAGACAATTAATATTCTTAGACCTCTAAGACACGCCACCCCTGTGGACTGAATAAAAACATATCTTTTCAACCACTCAGGATGAAATGATCCCCTGAAGTAGATTTGACATTGTGAGAACATTTTTTAAAGCTTGTTTTGGAACCTGCTTGAACACAAATTCAAGTATATTGAAAGTTACTGAAGCACTTTAAATACTGTATATTTAATATGTGACCCTAGATTCTATGTGATGATGATTAAATACAAGTAAGGAGAACTAGTTCATTAAGCAAAGACTGTGACTGCGGTTTCCTACAATACGTCTTAATCTCCATCTGGACAGTAGTTTCTATTGTTTTCTCTGGCTTGTGAAATGCAACCAGCTGTCACAAATTCCATTGTCTTTGCAGTGAAATAGAGTACTTAGCTTTGGCTAATAGCTCAGTTTTTCCACCTATTCAATATACAGGTTCAGTTCTTTCTTTTCTGAAGACTTTACACCAAAGCGCTAACAAGAAGATACACAACATAGTCATATTACTGCTTTCAGTTCTTAATTAAGAGGATGCTACTAGAAAAGTGGATTTAATTCCAGTGTTTTAATTACGTTGTAGCTTGGCACAGATCCACCTGTCTGGATTCAATCGGATATAGTTCTCTCTCCTTCTTGAACCAGGCATTCCTGTTGCCTGTTCCCACTGAACTGCTGCTGTGATTCTCCCATTGCATTTCAGTGCAAATAAAGTCAGTCTTCAGGAAGCCTCTTGCATGAAAGCTACATCAAAGCTACTGTTTAAAACTGAAGTGTCATACCATTTACACATTCAAATTTTGTGAGCCAGGCAGTTGTGTTCATGCTTAGATCCCATACTGAGTGCAGTGGCACAGCCATGCAAGCACAAAGCTCAGTGCGGACTACTAAAATCCACTATCCTGCAAACACAAGCCAAGTTATCATTTCAGATTTCTGCTGGTCTTGTTAAATAAGCAGCAATGATTTCATTCTGAATTACAGAGAGAACAGATACTTCCCCCTCAGCGGGAAACCTGCAGTGCAGAGGAGCTGAATATGGCCTAAGGTCTAGTCTGGCTGATCTTATGGTGATATATATGGGTATACATAGTCACCAGGTTTTTGTTCTTTCACCAAAAAAAGAAAGAAAAGCAACACAAAATGGAGTTCTTACATGCAATGGAGAAAAAATGAGGAATTTTAATACTGACTCTTGAAACAAAAATGTTGGTCATTTGCTGCCTCTTGACAAAGAGTTGCTCAGGCTTATGATGGGGAAGAGGAAAAGACAAGGATGGAGGAAGAAAGGAAAGAGTTTTGAAAGCAGGAGACTTGAAAGGAGTGAGTTTATATCCTTCTGCAAAACAGCAGAGGAAGAGATCAAGCTCTGAGTCACAGCAGTGAGATTCATCTTCATCCTTTCCAGTCATCCAAAAGCAGGGTCAAAGCAAGACATTCGCTTTTCTTCTGTGAGTAGAGATGAGCACCTCCAGATGGCAGTTCAGCCCACCACTTTTTGATGTTTGTCCTAGGAAAAGATGAATCCCTGGTCTGCTCCAGCAGCCACATATCTATGTGCCACCACTGACTCAACACTTCTTAGTTAATTAGAGTTGAAATGTCAACATATGTATGCATCGCTCACCGCCCCCACAGCCTTAATCCTCTCTCACATCTAACTGTCTTTTTACTCCCTTCTTCGGGCATAGTTTAAAGATACTTGAACTTCTGGAAAGCAGAAAGCAGAGAGCATGTGATTTACTATTTTCTAAAACTACTGAAAAACAAGCTAGTTTCAGCATGGATAGCGGTATGTACCAGTATGATGGCTCTGCTTCTCCTTAGGTGGCACATGTGAAATATTGAAACTACACCCCCTACCCACATGAAAGCAAGTACTAAGAAGTGCACATGTTTACCAGCCTGCAGCTCGTGCCACATAATACCGCTACGACCTGGCAGGCACTTGTCAGTTTCACTCTCAGAAAAGCATTCTGCCACTCGCAGTTTGTCTGCCCATTTTGCAGTTAAAAAAGGAGACTTTTTGCCGGACAAAGAAGGCTAGAGCCCAAGAAGGCATTATTAAGGGGGGAAAAATGAAAAGACATTTCTTGCTTAAAATAACTGCGTAATTAACTAGTAAACCATACCATATTGTTAGGCTTATTGAACTTACATGACTCCAGCACATTAAGAAACTAAATGCATTCTGTTACCTGGGAGGAGGTGAATGTCTGAGGCAAGGTTGCATGTGCACAGATTCATCTTTACAGAAAATTATAAAATAGCTAGAGGCATGTTTTGTTGTGCTGTTTTAATTTAAGGTTCACAAAAGCTGGTTGATATACAGGGTTACTTACTGATCAAATTATGGAGATTAGAAAGCATCTTCTAAACTCATCTAAATTTCAAATGCCCAATAACTCCATGCTGCTAGGAAGCACATGATCTCAACATTCAGCCAGGTGGTCCAGAAGTACTTGGCTCACTGCTCCCTTCTGCACAGCACCACTGAAGTTGCCTTCCCGAAGGTGAAGTTGTGATCCATGTCTGTGTTTTTGCCGTTCTTCTCCCTTTTGTGACTTCCAATCGTAAGAAATATCAGTGCCACTGGCAGGCAATTTTCTTTCCCTCATTGAGGCAGTTCCCTCCTCTACATCATGTTGCAGGCATCTTGCTACTTTGAGAGTGACTTTGCTTTGTGATTAGCCTGCAGCCTCTCAGAAGGCTGGAATAGAGACTGTCTGCCCTTAGAGAGAAATGATCTGGAAGTGTTTCCGTGCTCTGGGCTCCTCTAACATTAGTTAGACTATTAGTTTGGCAATTTTTTTTAATTTCACACTAGTGCAGGAAAGTGTCACAAAAGAGAAACTGATAGTCTTAATCAAATGCGGACCTGGGAAGTCTCTGTGATCTTTTACCCATGGAAACCAAGAAACATGTTATAGACACTAGACTTGAGTCCGATCAGAATTTCATAGATCATTCTTCCCTTACTCTTGGAATAGCTGTGCCACCTTTCCATCCTCCCCTGCCTACCAGCCCACTGTGTCTGCAGAAAACTCAGGATTGGTTCCACACCTTCTGTTGCAGTCCCAGGTTGTTTGGAGAGGTGGGAGTTCGACAGAGGGTTTTGGGTTGGTGAGAGGATGTGGGGAGGGGAAGGGGGATTGCTGCGAGGTCTGGAAGGAGCCTGAGGCAGAGCAGTGGGATCTGCAGGGGACGGACAGGCTCCCAGACAGATGGAAGTGCTGGATCGCGGCTGGTGGGACCTGGAACCTCGGGCAGTCCTGTCATAAGCATTTAGAGGCACTTCGGGTTCTGCCTCTCCCAAATGAGTACTTGTAAGCCGCCTCGATGTTAATGAGAACTACTTGCACACATCAGGGAAAGAATAGTCCCTCTACAATGGGCATGTGACAGCTAAAGTGCATCAGTCAGCAGGGAAACAAAAGAGGTCATAATTTATGTAAAAGGTTCATTTTTAATGTAAATTCTGCCCCCAAATGCTCTGCTTACCAGCCTGAATCTGTGATATTCGGCAGTGGAAAATGAAAGGGGTGAAAAACTCACTGCTGGCAGGTAAATGCATAATGTGATAGATTGATTTAAAATCCTTGTCATCTTCCTTTTTCACCTGCATACATAAAGATCCTCTGTTAGTCATTAGGGCTCCTTGTACCTTCGGTATTCTAAAAAAAATATTGGCTTTGAAATGATACCTCATTGTTAAGGAATTTTTGTCAGCCAGCTCCATTTATCGATGTATCAAAGCCATTTCACAGGAGATAGGCTGCGCTTTGGCACCAGTAGTGCATACATTACACGCCTTGCGAGGACTTGCATCTCATTCCAGCATGGAGTGGAAGTGCCAAGAGCCACGGAGGCACAGAATGAGACATGTCACCCAATGGTGGGGCAGCGAGGAGACGTGACTGAGTCGGCCAGAAATGAGAGGAGCAGGGGCACGAGGGACCATGGCAGACACGCTCAGGGTGCATCCTCGCACCAGCAGAGGACTCTGCTGTGGAACCCCAGGGTGCAGGGAGCACATGCCGCTAAGCCAAGTCTTTCTGTTGATCTATTTCACCTCCTCCCCAGACAGCAAGGGCCAAGGCAGCAAGCACTCTTTCCTCCAACCATATGTGCGTCTCCAACAAGGGCTTTTTTCAGCATCCCGGTGATAACCAGGGTGTCACACTGTTTTGCGAGCAACATTTTGTAGCATAAGCCAAACCACAGAAAGAGTGCTGCAGAGTAACTACCTCCAAAACTCTTTAGACTGCCTTGTGAATTAAATCATGTTTCTTTGTCCTTTTGTTTAGATCTTCACCTTGTGTTGCCAAGCAACTGCATGGGGAAAGCTAATGGCAAAGCTCCCCTTTCAGACTAGGAGATGTTTGAACTGAGGCAGTCTGGTGCAGAAAAGACAAGGACTGAGAGAGCAGAAAGAGTCTGTGGTCATTTGGATCTTTTTGACTTTTCCATGTATCCTAGAAATAGAGGATGCTGTGGCAGACAGATCCAGAGACAGGGCTTTCCTGTGCACAGTTTATTACCACATCCATTCTAGGAAATTGAACCCAAGTGTAGGCTATGCATTGAGAGATGTCAAGAAGAAAATAGCGTAGCACCGGTGATTTCTACTACCAATTATCCTACCTGTCTCAAAAGGAAATTCGCGACCCAATTTGCTACTACCACTCATAGCCTCAGACTCTAAAGCCCAAGAAAGAATCTGTCTGCACTAAATCATAGTGAAGCTATAAAGGATGCCACGACTTCCTGCCAGCAACACCTACTGCACTTTTCAGAAGATAGACTCAAAGCCCATAGGCTCCCTGTGATTTGAGACGTATTTCTCAGATTGAAGGTTCATAGCTTAAATAGGAAAGAAGAGCTCAAGGAAACTTTGACTTTACATTGGCTTCCTCATTCAGTTTTAACAACTCAAGGTTTGTAAGGATGCAGACCTGGAAAAAACCTCCTCTCTCTAACTGGCACACCTCTTCTGAAATGAACATTACTCTATGTTCATTATTCTCCACATTTGAAAGAAAATGACTACTGCAGATAAAAAAAAATGTATCACAAACAAAGAAACCACAACAAACCTATTTTTTGTCACACCATGTCACTTTGCATGGCTGCAGTTTTGAGTTGTGCTGAGACTTGGCTACAAATCTATTCCTGCTGCATGTTGCAAAGGTTTTAAGCTGCTCTGACAGTACAGTTTCCTGTGTTTCTTTCTGGTCCAGTATCCTGTCTCAAAGAAATTCTAGCAGCATCAGATTCAGAGGACAAGAGAAGAAACTTCTAACAGCCAAATGGCACAGTCTACTCTATAAAAATATTATCCAGAGCCTCAAGAGCAAAATATTGATTTGTGAAGACAGACTAGTTCAGCTCTGTTACAAATGCTCCATACGCCATAATAGAAAACTATTCACATTACAAATCAAAAAGTCTTTGCTTTATTACTAACACCATGGAATTTCAGCAGCCATGGAACCATACATAGTGACAACCATCTTATCCACAAGCTGTCAGCTCTATCTCACTGTCTTTCTCTGAACACAGTAAAGGTTAAGCCATAAGAAGTAGGAGCAGCTCCTGCAGGTTTAAAATCAAGAAAATTCAAAATTAAGGTCAGCTAAAATTATAGAAAATCATTGATGTGCCAACATTGTAATGCAATTGTACATACCCCAACACACATCAGTAAGATGGTCTAACATTTTCTACAAATTTCTTTTGATATTATCCAACATTTTATTCTGGTTTGATAATGTTTTATTTTTTTCTAATAAAAATATCTGTCTGCATAGCTAAGACAACTCCTTAGTTCTTTTAATTCTAAACAGGAAACTACACTGCAGATGTTTCTTACAAGATCTCTGATAAGGTTCACACGTATGTGTAAATATACCTAAATATACGTGTCTGTGTGTGTGTGTATACCTGTTATTAAAACCTGTGGTTTTTACACTTGTATTTCCTTGTGACTAGATGTATTCACACCTGACAAGCCCCTTTAGCAGAACAGACAATAATAAATTCTTTGTAAGCATCTGCTTCTTCTGAGCTACCTAGCCACCACTGCAGCCTCACTGGTTCTTTGCTAACCTGCCTTAAATTGTATATGACTAAGAACATTCTGTGGCAGACACAACACTGCAATTCTAGTCAGACTGTAGACAGACCACCACAGCTCCTCAGCTGTACTTCAAAACTTGAGAAATACCAATTTTGTATAATGCTACTGAATCTAAGAGGGCTGGGAGTGCCCTGTGCAGGTCTCTGTCCTCCCGAAGAGACTCGAGATGACCCAGGGACAGGAAACCAACAAGCAAATACATACACAGCTTCAAAAGAAGGTGCTTCATGAGTTTCACAAGGTTCTTTCTCCCTCCTCTCGCACACTGGTTCTTAGTGGACAAACAGATCAGTGCAAATAAATACATTTCAGGTAACTGTAAGTTGCTTGCCTACAAGGCAATGTAGGCCTCACTACTGAGCTAGCCAGGCTGAAGATCTAAAAAGACATCCGACTTTTCCTGAGAGAGGTCTCTGCACCAGGGCCAGCTGCCATGAGAGCATGGAGAAGACAACAGGCCACTTCCAAAGAAACTTGTGGAATGAAATGGAGAGAAGTCCTTGTAGAGCTGCTATGCTACTGTTTTGCTCACTGGCAGGCAGGCAGCAACAGCAGCCCATTGCTGGAAGTCTGAGCTGCGAAGTCTGCTGGTGCTCAGGAGATAAAGACAGGAACTCAACCTGTGGAATAAAAAAAAAAAATGTAGACTTTCCTGTTACAAGGGAAACAACCAACTTCAAATATCAATGACTACGCCGTTCTACCGACGGTCAAACATAGTGGCAGACACTACTGGAAACTCATGGTCCCCTCTGCTGCTAACCTGCCTTCTTCAAATATCTAGAGATGAGACTTCAGGGTGAGGAGCTATTGGGAGCAAGGATGAGCTAAGGAAGAACATCTGGAACTAGCTGAGGCATCTTTGTATATCTGCAAATAAGGATTTGATCCACCTCTCAGAAGTGCTGTACAAGTAGCTGAGTGTGCTGGTTTTGATGCTTGAACCTCCCAGTAATCTTTGTGTCATTCTTCCCAAGAAAGGCGGTTGGTTAATATTAAACAGTGCGGCCAGGGAACCAAGGGCTTTTCCTCCTGCTCCCACTTCCACCACTGCCTCTTCCCACGCCCTCTGCATTGCTTCAGGCCTCTCACTATCCCTGTGCACACAGAATGGTGTAACAGTTGTACAGTTTGGAGAAGCTGGCTGGTTACATGACACAGAAACAACCCCATACAAATACCAGGAGTTTTAAGTGCAAGGAACACTCTGTATGCCATACGGCATTGATACTGATATATTAATAAACTCCTTGCTAAGTGCAACAGATGCTCAAGTCACACAATACTATGCACTGTTGTGTCCTTTTCTGTGAGCAAGTGTAAGCCAGATGATTTTCCAAAACATATTGGCAGAAATAGCCTACTATCCAGCCAGAGAAAGTAAAGTTTATCTCCATTACAGATGAGCCCCTAAAGAACTGCATTTTAAATCTTACTTTCATAAAGCTGATTAATTTTGACAGAAGATTTACCCACTGATAGCTATCCAGATGATCAAATACTTCTGCAACTGAGACTGATGTATCATCAAGGAATATGAAACTCCCCTAATGTCACAATTATATTTTTCTTATTTCTTTTTATAATAGCAGTAGACAAAGGAAACAAATTAGTGGTGTTCATTTTTCCTCCATTAACTATTTTTTTTTGTTTCTTTATCTTTTCTATTCACTCTCATTTATCTTCCTTCTCATTTCCTCAGAGAGCAAACAGTGCTAACCTGCTTTCCAGCTTCCCTCATTAAATATAATTTTAATTATATTTTCTTCACCCCTACCCATTAGTTCTCTAAAGTTCTCTTCCAGCTGCATATATTAACACCTCACTATTGCAATCATTCTCTGTTGCAAATATCATCACCTAATTTTGGCACTTGAATCTTTGCTCTTTGATCCTCTAATTGGCATCCACTGTCAAATTCCCGTGGGGATTTGCTTTTTCACTACTAAACTCCCAGTAGTTCACATCACCAACTTCTAAGGCTCTGTACCCATCTGTATTTCACAGTGTGCTTTCACAAAAGGTCACTTGAAGACCATGCAATCATGAAGAAGGGGTGATGTTGCCATCCCAGAGTCCCTGGGTGCACGTTCCCACCCCACAGCTTGCAGCAGCTTTACCACTTGTATAACCGCACAGCCAGCCAGACCACAACTGTGCTTTCAGTTCTTCGTGCTTTTTTTGGTAATTTTCAGGCAGATATGAAAAAGTGTGCCCAAAGTGATACAGCAAAGTGATACTGCAAGTGAAGGGAGGCTAACAGTAAAGGGAGGGGTTGAATCTAGAAAATGTTTGATGTCCCTTCCAATACTAGACTGCATCTATTGGCTTCAGGGCATGCCGATGGGCTTGCAGCATGCACAGAGCTGCTGCTTGCAAAGCCCACACAGCGACAGGGAAAGATGCACATTTGAACTCTCTCCAGCTACCACTTTTCTCCTTAAATCACAATTTTTTGCGGGCAATGAACTGCCCTTTGCAGAGAGAGGTTTACTGCTTGCTTTGCTGAGCAACTGAACCTTGCCAGGCCTTCAGCTCAGCCAGAACCAAAGCTCACTGCGAGGAGCAGACAAGTCGCAGTCCTTAGTCATCGGCCTCAACAGGATCTTGGCTGGAGCAGGGGAGGGAAAAACGTTAACGAATAGGTCTAAAAATAAATGTGAGAGTTTCCTGACATTGTTTTTTGGCCTTATGTATTCTCCTAATGAGAGAAAAAGAACAGTGGGATTCAAACTGCATTTTAGTCTGTCGTTAACACTCAGGTCCCGAGAACTTACACACAGCATAGGAGTACTCAGAAAAAAGGGAGTTGTGACTGGCGCCATGATGACCTTCACTTCTATTGTTCTGCAAGGAAGGAGTCACTCACCGTCACCAATACCTCTTCAATTACTTATGAGAGGGATGGTATCCAAACTTAACGCCTTACGGGTAATTTTTTTGTTCAAAAACTGAACCTATTTCTACTATAAAAGAAACGAGTATGTTACATTTATAGGTAACATCTTCAACTCTTTCATGTCAGAGAATATAATTAGAGCTTTAATTGTTTCTTTCAGTATCTTCAGGGAACCTGTCAGAAATTCTCCCCCATCTGCAGCAGACAAATAAGCAACTTCTCTAGCAATGTATCTGTCTATGTCATAGGACAGGCTTGAAAAAGAAGAGGCACTATTGATCTTCCAGAAATCTATACAAAAACTATTTAGGTTCATCTATCTCAAAAACCATAATTGCAGAGCACAGCTCTAGTCATTAGATTCCTTGATACACACTGAAAGCTAGAAGTCTGAGTATTTACTTTCCCCTTCTGACTAAAATATTTCATTGCAAGCTGCCCTAAAGATATTCAGAGAAATCCACTAGTTTTTCTAATGGGATATAATACTTTCTATGAGAAAGGTATTATATTTTCTCTAAGAAAAACTATTATATTCTCTACAAAATTAGAAATAGGAAAATACCATGTAAAACCAAAAATTATATAAGAATATACAATCGGGAGGAAGGTATTTGCTATAAAGCCATGAACACAATTTAAAGCTGGAATGGACCACTGTGATCATCTAATTTGATTTCCTACAGGGCACTGACTAATGGAATTCCCTGAATCCTTGATTTAGAAATACAATTTGACAGAATTTATTACAAGCCTCTGACCAATTATCATCCTTACTAATATATTACATTTTATCAGCTAAAAATGCAATAAATGTTGCAGTTCCTTCTAGAATGTAAAACAGTAAAACACTGATTCCTTTTCTCATAAAACACTCATTTACATGTTAAAATCCGTATCTATTTTTAAATATGTAAATAGAGATTTTCATTGCTATGACAGCCTTTAAAAATAGTCAAATCCATACAGTGTTGGCATTATTGAAAACCCGTGTAGAAACTGTTGGTTTCTAAAGTCAGTTAATCTCTTTCCAAAACACATGGTAAATAACAATTGATTTGGTAACATTTTCAAATTGTATTATCAAGAAAGCCAGGCCTAAACGTACCATTTTAACTTGATTTGCCATTTCTCATTATCATTTTACTATTTATTTTGTCCCATGTTTCAATTGAATGACTTAAGTATTGCCCTTGAGATGCTCCTATTTATAGTATATCTTAGAATTTATTAGGTTCACAAAAATTCAGTCGATGATGTTGACCTTTACAAGAAAGAATCACTCAGACTCCTTAATTCCATTTCACTGCATTGCAGTGGTAGCAATCTTTCTCCATTTTCTCTAAATTTTACTTACTAATTTCACTGACCTAAGGCCGTCTTAAACCTGAGGACATTTTCAAGCTTCATTTTTTTTTTTTCCACAGCTTCTTTATTAAATACAAATGTTCTTCTTTTGTAGTTTTCATTAAGGCTTAGGGTATCAGACAAACTATCTAAGAAAATGGAGTGCTAGTTAGTGAACTCCAATTGCAGGATCTACTTGCAGAGGCAAAGAAGCCTCACTTTCCAGAAAAGCACGGCCAACTTCCATTAGAATCAAACTGAAAGAATGAGCACCTGGGTCAGCTCACACTAATGTGGGTTATCTCCTTCAAAATGAATAGAAAGAACAGGAACACTAGAAATACCAGCATACAAGAAAAACCATCGTGCAAAACTGAATTAGCTGAGTAGATTATGAAGAGGTTGAATAAAATGTCAGCGGAGGGAGGAACATACATCACTGAAAAACTTCAGCAAACAGAGCAGATAGTGTGACACTGATTCACACAGAAGAAGGTGATGGCAGGTTAATTAACCACATTTCATGTATCTGTGGAATGATCACAAAAGGAGCAGAGGCTCAGAAACAGTAGTAAAAGCTGCTATATTTTAACTTTCAGAGCAGGAATCGGCATGGAGTTTGCTTGTAATTGCTGTTACTAGGTGCTGACCATTTCCTTTGAGCATTAAGGGGGATTTGCCCATCAAGTAATGCCTGAACACAGAGGTTCATTTGAAAAAATCCAGGGAAGCTTGGAGGATGGCAAGCCCGGACAGAAACAGAATATTTACTCAACAAGAGCCAAACTCAAAAGCAAAAACTCTAGTGCAGTGTCAGAATGAATTTACCATTGCACACAATGGTAAATTTACCACTGTCACAAGGAAATTTTGCCATGCAGAAGGATCAGCTGAAAGCACAGTCCTGGCATTCCTTCCCACCTTTTTTTACTGATTACAAAAGAGACTGGAAAAGTGTTTCCTCTTTGAAAACATAACATCCTTTCTATCTTGCGGGGTATCTCTGCTACCCAGAGTCTTCCCATACCCTTGGCTGGGAGGAGAGCCACTGGAACACACGTGGGAATTGGTAGCAGGGGGCAGGTGAGCATCCCAGCCCTGCTGAGCCATCACAATGCAAATGAAGTGATACCCAGATCCAGACCCTGGAAAGCTCTCCTCCCTTCCAGCTTAGACAAGCAAACCTATCAGTTTACAGCATGTGTTTGCAGACAAATGGACACTACCTTACAGACCCTGGGGCACCGTGATCCATCTGCAGCACATGGTACTCTGAGAGGTACCCAGCAATTGTAATGATTGAAATTATAGTGCCTAATGTCTTCCCAGTGACAGTAAAACAGTTTATTACTATAAAAAATAGGGATAACTGATAAGGAACATTTCATTTTGTCATACACTGATTAAAACATATTTGCTGTAATAAAACTGCAATAGAATAATAGGAGAGAGGTGTATGTCCTGCAAGATTACTCTTATCAGTCAAGATTCCCCCAGACGCAGGCGCATAGGAGCTAGCTTATGGTGTTGCGCTGTTCACCTCCTCACCCTGTGAGTGGACATTTTCCATAAAGGACAACATCTTCTCAGCTTATACAATCAGAGATGGCTGTCCCTGATGACATTTTTGACACATTTGGAAAATTTCCTTTTCTGTAAAGGTTTGCCACTACATCTTCTGTGACAAGTCACATGGCAGTGTGAAAAACTAGGTTATTTTCCTTCCCATTCATCACTGAGGTTTCCATGAGTCACCTATCCATTGAATCCCTCAGCTACTTCTCCTGTGAGGGGTATTTCTAGGGGGGTGACATTTGTTATCTTGCGGAAAAAGGTCTCTGGAGTGCTTTCTTTATGGGGCACATCTACCTTCTCACTGACCTTGCCTCCTTTGTAAATTTATATATCCATTAGAATTTATTAACTATGAATACCTTAGGCTCCAGGTGCATTACAGAGCGTCTAGAAAACGTATTATAATAAAATATCCAAGCAGCATGTCCAGATAATGCCTGCGATGTCCCCATATGTCTCACTACACAGATCACACAACTCAGAGTGTCCTCGTACTGCAGACTGCAATAGGTGTCATCAGCTACGCTCATTAGCAGTTAAGATAGGACAGAAAGGCAAGGTATTAATAAGTGCTTTCAGTTTTCTAACTGTTCTATTTGCTATTTGAGAGCATAATATTTTAATTAAGATTTTTTTTCACCCATTATGGAAATAATCTTGAAGCAACCTTCCTCCTGGTTGCTTAAGCAGGTTCATTACAATGCAGTGCAATTTACCCAGCTGGACAGGTCTGCAGGTGGCCAGAAAGCCATTAGAGAGGTATCTACCTACTACAGGGGAAACTAATATTCAGGAGACAGGAAACCTCACTGGGACTTCGATTTTGCCAGGCATTAACACAGCTGACTGGGTAGCAGGTGGCTGGAAGCATAAATTTCCCTGTAACTTATTTATTAGGGGTCCCTTGCCTCCTTCCTTCTAGAATTATAACACGCTCTTGGCATTGATAAACCCCAGCAAGGGCACACTGTAAAGACACAAGTAGCAAGACAAGACTTGATAAATATTTTTTATCTGTTTGACCTAAAATCTTTGAGCCAAGCTGGGGCCTGGTGTAGATGATATTTTTTCCAAGAGATGGGAAAATATAGTATTCTTATGATGCAAACCTCCTCATTTAAAAATAATATAGAACAGCCTGTCTTCCTCTACAGAACAAGAGTTATAGAGGAATTATGGTTTTCTGTAACAGCTCCAAGCCTCTTTTCAGCCAAATCTCTGCTTGGAAAGCTCTCCATCACCTTTCCTCATACACCATAAACTGCTTTTCTTCTGTGGCCTTTTTCCTTCTCTCTTTGTATGCTTCCACGATGCTTTCTTGCCCACTAAACCCCGCTGCTCATTCCAGTGAAAATTATTTGAGCCATGTCTGCCTGTGAGCTGTTCATATGTTTCAGTTGTCTAGTGCCACAAAGGGATTCATCTGTAGCCTGCAATTCTCGGGAAGAGAAGCTCAGCACCACACACACCCGCTCTAAAGAGGTTTACTTCTGTGCACAGTGCAAACATAGAAAAGAAGAACATTCACTATTCATTCATCTCCTTTCCTCATTTTCTTTATTGTTTAAGGGACAACTGGGAGGAAAGGCATAGAAAACTCTCTCGTGAGTTCTTTGGGGCTAGCTCAAACTCACTAAAATATTCTGAAAAATTCAGCATTAATTCACAAATTCACCAAAGCCTGTGTGATTGTACTACATCAGAGGTACGGTAGCCTGCGCGCAAGCAGTCACAATGCCCTTGTTTTCATGGCACATCCACCTCTTCTTCCAGAGCAATGGTGAAATGTTACATTCATACAATTTTTTTCCACAGTCAACTCAGGACAACCTCACTTTCCCTCTCCAGCCCCTCCAGTTGCCAGTCATGGATGGCTTTGGGTTTGTGTGGGATGTGACGAGGCAATCATCATAGAATCATTAAGGTTGGAAAGACCACTAAGATCATCTAGTCCAACCATCAACCCATCATCACCATACCACTGATCTATAACCCTCAGCACCACATCTACCCTTTTCTTGAAAATCTCTAGGGATGGTGACTCCACCACTTCCCTGGGCAGCCTGTGCCAATGCTTTACCTCTCCTTCTGAGAAGAAATCTTTCCTAACCTGAACCTCCCCTGGCCAGAAGAGAGCCCTGCACTGCCTTAGGGCTACCTTAGTCCTGCATCCTGCTCACACCATCTGGCATACCACTACCACACATACCACAGCAAGAGGTCCTGGAGAGGCCTGAGAGAGCTGCAGTATTCTTCCTTCAAGCACAACACTCAGGAAATGCATAGCCTTATGCAAATCAAAGCAATACCTACCCCTGCCCACTCCCTACTAGCACCCACACATCCTTTCCTGGAACTCATGGTCTGCAAGTAAGCAACAGATGAAGAAAGTTGATACAATTACTTGTAAGTGGTTTGGAGAATGGAAGCAGATCTTATGTCTGCTTTTAAGGAATTTCATTAATAAGTAAACATATCCACAAATATTCTGAATAAAACAGAGACAAGAACGACCTGCATCTCAGTCACTTAGAAAAAGGAAAAGCATGAAGGATCTTCTTTTCAAACACTTCCTGTAATTTACGTGGGTGAGCTGCATAAGCCTTCTTTGACATAGTTCAGCCATATGTTGTGTTCTCTTGTTGAAATATCCACATACCATTAAGTACCCATAGGCAGAGAGGAAGAGAGATGGCGGAGATGTAGGAGGAGCCTGCCACAGGAACAAACTCTTTCTCGCTCACAACACAAATTATACAAGCCTCTAAAGCAGCTGATGTAAATTCAATCTGTTGAAAGCTGTATTTAGCTTATTGCCTTTCCCTTTGTCCTTCCTCCAAAATGATTCCAACTTTTCTCTATTGAGGTCTGCAAACAGAAAACAAATCATTTCACTTTCTTTTTTTCCTCTCATTTTCTCAGCCCTTTGGTTCCACACACCATTACTAGACAAATCCTGAAGGCTCTATTTACACAAACCTCACCCTAATGTGAGTGTAAGGTCTTTTAGATTGAGCCTTTAAATAATAAACCCAACCACAGATACACAATATTGCAAGAAACTCATATCAGACATTCAGACACTACGGCAATATGAGCTTGGATGACTAGAAAGATACTGTTAAAGCCACTTAAAACACAAATACAAAGGAAGTGCCCTTAGCTGTGTTTTCTGCTTAGAAAATGTCATAAAATCAAACAAAAACCCCACTCTTTCCTCAGAACCTTCAGTTCTTTGCCTTCCTTCCGCATGAAAAATGAAAGGGCCACTTTGCAGCCTCTTTGCTCCAAGGAAAGTAACTCCATCAACATCATTGGCTCCTGCATTTGGCCCCAGAATATTTTCCTCATAGCTGTGCTGTACCAACAAGCACCATTCCCCCTTTGGAGCACATGGCACAAACAAACATCTCCCAATGACCACGTGTAGCAGGTCTGAGGTGTGAGGTCACCTCACATGGCTGTGGCACTGCCCAGCCCCAAGGCCCGCAAAGCTGGGACTGAGCCCTGTTCTGCTGGGCACAGGCAGTCTCCACAGCACTTTCCTCTGCCCAAAGCACAACTGAGAGAAAGCAACGTGCTTGAATCCTGTTGTGCTCAGAGCCAGAGACTGCACATGTTCCCTGTTGAGAGCCGCTGGGCACAACAAACATCAGGACTGGGAGCAGATCTCAAAGCCTCTTCTTGTTCTCCCACACATCTTGCATTTCCTGGCGTGTGGTGGCTCTGCATCAGTAGGAGGGTGGGAGGGCTGCCTTCCTCAGAATGTCCTGGAGGCCAGTGATGAATGCCCTAGCCCAGGATGGGGCACATGTTTCTGGAGAAAGCGTCTTGCTTCTGAGCAGTGCCCTGAGCAGCTTCAAGGTAAGAAAAGGACTTTCATATCCTCGGCAACTGGGCACCTACCTGGAAAAAGTAACAGTGTACTTAATTCCACATCATGAAGACATCAGATGTAAGTGCAGCCATGTGTTGGGCACCCCCTCACCATCCTGGGACTTTAGGTGTGATGTTGTCTGGCCTCAGAGTGCTCTGTTCCGTATACAGGAGCCATACATCAACCTATATAAGCTACTAAGCCCCCAACTTAAACAGGGGGAAAAAACATTCCATTCACGTGCACTACATAAGGCTTCAGGAGTACCCTGCCTCTGCAGTGGTTACCTACACACCTCATTTCAGTAACCTGAATTCCCCTTGCCAAGCTTTTTCTCTGCATAAATAGTGATGGCAGGTGATCAGAATCTAGCCTAATACCACATTAAAAAAACATATAGTTGAATCATCCCCAAAAATGTATTCAGTTTAATTATCTGGTAGGAAAAACAACTTTGTTCATGATTTTGGTCCTTTATGGAGTAAAGTTAATGTAAGTTGTAGCATGCAATGTAAATAATGCATTTTACTTATTTCTTTTTGTAAGTCTTGTCTTAATCTTTTTTTTTAAGTCCCTCTATTACTTTTTTACCTTTTGCATTTAGACAAAAATATTGCTTACTATGTCAACAAGCTCAGCTGATAACAATTGCAAACTCCATTAGACAACACTGGCAATGTATGGCTTTAATTATCTTCTTAACTCATGGAAACTCTCACACCGGAGTGGAGTAACAGAGTGGTTGTGACATCTTCCTACAAACTTTAAAGTGGGAATGTGTACAGAGGGGGGAGGGCTAATGAAGGTGCCAGAGAATTTGGAACATTTCTTTTATATTTTTTGGATAAAAACCTTGATGAAATACTTGGTATGCCACAAATGCTAAAAGCACGTCCATCTTTTATGACATCTGGTCAGAATTATACATTCAAGCACACACTAACATCTAAATCAGATCATTAGTTACTTCTTGAGATGATAACCATATTTTCATTTAAAATGTTAAGGCGTACTGAGCTGATAAATTTCCATCACACCTAATTTGTAAGCCATTCTCTGCAATTCCTGTCTTTGCTGTTCAAGCTTATCTCACAGCAGAGTAAAAGTCCTGTCATCTGGCAGAACAATCACAGCCCTCCAAACCTTTTACTTTCTTAGCTTGTTTCCTTGGCAAAGCTTTTGTTCCAAAACACGAATTATCCTTACAAGTTAGGAAATATTTCCTAAGATTTTTAGAGCCAAAAAACTTCGGTGGTGTCTCTTCTTACTGACTCATACTGCTTCTAAAGGCAGTGTGAAAAAGGGGCCTCTTGGCTTTCGCTTCATCAAAGCTTTTCTGTTGGATCATTCAGCATTGTTGATATGAGAATTCTTGCGCTGGCAAAAAGGTTTTCCTCTTTCAAGAGCTCATAAAACGGTTTTATGAAATAAAATGCATTGACAGGATCTCTATTCATAACCTACATAGTAGGCCTTATTCCACTGGCAAGTTTGCTGAGTTTTAAATCTTGGCTTCCTTTTTTAAAGCTCCAAGATTTTTGCCGTCACTTCACCTCCAAAGAACTATACACTTTTTTTCCATTCTCTCCTCCCTCTTCTCATTCAAAAAAAAAAGCTTGACTCCTACAACACAAGTGATTTTAAGGGTATATATGCAACCTGTCTATGCCCTGCAGAGCAGTCAGCAGAGTCTGCATGAGGTCTCCAGGTGGGACAAGGACAACTGCACCAGATTTTCCCACAGGCAAGAGACACTTCCCCAAGAGAGGTGTAGGACAGTTTTGCAGGGATCTACTAAAGCCCTTTACTCCTTTAATTTCTTCAGTTTCCAGACATTTTTCAAATTGGCCAATCAGGTCCTGTGAATTGACATTACACCACTGACTTTCTGTCAATTTAGCAGAGACTTCAGTCCATTGTTTCTATTCCACATTTCACTTCCTTAAAACAAATAGTTGATGAGCATAAGAAGTTGATGTATAAATGTGCACAAGCCTCCAGAAATTTCCAAAATTAAAACTCAATTGTTCTACTGAGATCTCTGATTCTCAGGAGCCCTTAGCCCTTCTCGGTGAAATCCTGATGGTTAGGAACAAATAATTACCTTGAAATTAAGGTTTCAGCCTCCGTGTTACCTAGCAATATGTGCACTGAAAGCATTATGTTTTAAAAGCCCTTTGAAAGCATGGGAAGGTTGCCAGCTATTCAAATATTGTCAGAGCTCTGAATGTTTTCCAGCTCCCCTGATACATACTCAGAAATCAGACCAAGGTGGAAAGACTGCTGAGATCAAGACGCCTCCATTTATGTACCCCAAAAAACTTTCAAACCAAGTTCTATAACTGGGTCTGGTTTAGGCATGTGGGTTCCCTCACTTTACACGAGGAAATAAACATGTCTGGAAGATGTAGTTTCCTACTGAATCTGATGGACTGGAGCCTTATAAACCTTTCCTTTGTAACAAGGAGGTTTGTCAGGGTTTCTCAGACATGACTGCAAGTTTGCCATAGTGATTATACAGTTGGCTGTGGATTTCTACCTTGTAGACCTCACTGTGAAGGTTCAGTCTCAGGGAAGACAAAAGACCAAGAAACAGTGGTTAGACCTTAAAGGATTCACCTGCAAGTTCCAGTTCACCCACTATGCCTTCACACCACAGATCTACCTGTCTGTCTACCTCCAGGCCTGTTATCTCTCTCCAGGCTAAATCCTTTTTTCAAATACCACTTTGCTGCCAGCTTCACCACCCTTGCAAGGAGACTGCTGATGGCAGAGGGCACCTCTCTTCATCTTGGGTGATGGGCTCTACTCATATGATGTTTGTGTACCTGTTTGCAGTGTCGCACCACTTCTTCTGCTGTCCAGTTCTGCAGACTTTGAGACAGGGCCTGTCATTTTGTGCTGTGGCTGCTATGATGGTGTCCTGCTCCAAGGCAGAGAGCTCTAGGGTCTAAGATAATAAAAATAAATAAATAAGACTCTGGGCAACCTTTGTACTGTTTCACATTACGGAGCCCAAAAGATCTTTGTCATATGGTTTCTCGTGTATTTTTGCCCCAGAGAGAAACTTACATCTCACACAAACATGGCCAGAATAACTCAAGTAGAGAGGTTTTGTGCTCTTTTCCTCAGAAATGTTCTCCATTTTGATATCCTGCATTCTTTTCCATGGAAGCACCTTCAGTGCTGAACAGAATTAAATAGAAAGCAATGGATCGCTGAGAACAAACGATGTGGAAGGTCGGAGAAAAGGGTAAACATCCTTGTAGATCTTTCCCTCCTGTCGCAGAATGGAGCAAACTCTACCTTCAAAGAGATGACAAAACTCCGCTGCACAACACTCAGCATTCTCTCTTCCACCACCAGTAACAATGTCTCAGATGCTGCTGTAGAGAACTTGCTTGTTTGAGTTAAAACCCAGAAATACACTGAAATACAGAAGTAGCTCATTAAACTTTTCTTAGATAAATTGTTTAGACTAACTAATTCTCTCCTTTCCTCCCCTTGTGTTGCCAGCCCATTGTTTATAGCCAGCATTCCAGGCTGCGTGTGATGAAAATGCTGATGTGTTTCCTGAGTTACAGACCCGAGCTTTATCTCATCTTTCATTTAGGAAACTGGCTGCTTTATCATTTTATGCTGCTGTGTGCAATGTTTATTTGTTCCCCATTATTAACGTTGTATAGGAGGATGTGCCCAGCCCGATCAGCTGTGAGTTGTATTGTTTATAGTACACACACACACACACACACACACACACACACACACACACACCATACACACACAGAAGATGAATACATAGTTTAATTTTTCAGGGAAATCTACACACAGTTCACAAATTCCCTACAACACTGGGACAGTCTCTGAGCACCAATGTCAGTGCGGAGCTATGTCCTGCACATACTGTGCTGAGTGCGGAGCTTGCTGCTGTCTTTTACATCTATATTTCAGTCAGTTCGAGTCCTCTTAGAAAGACATAATTCATCCCTTGGTTTTCCTCTGTTTGGATTCCAGGGGAGAAACTACCAAGCAGTGACTCACCTGATGGATTATGAAGGCAGCAAAGGGGTCTGGGGGCTATAGATGAAACTTTTGCTAGCTATTCTGGTCAACAAACAACTAATAGGAAAAGTGAGAGAGTGTCCTTGATTTAGAGAATTTTAAGAGAAAAAGAATCCTGAATGCCTGACAGGATTTTGATTTAAATCCAAAGAATACATTAAGTGGTTAGAAAAGGAAGACAGGTACTTACTCTTTGGTCTATAAAATATGTGTTGGGCTTAAGTCAATTGATTTTTGTAATTGTTTTGCAAAGCCTGTATAACTTTTTGCTTCAATTATTGAGAGGTATGTATTGACGTATGCACTACTACATTAGAAAGAGGATCTGCAGAGTCTGTGGGGATAGAAAGCAACTGAATTTAAAAATGTTACTGCTAAGAAGGTGTAAATTTCCCTGTCTTGCACTGTGTGCTGCCTGTGAGGATAAATCTGAATCAGCATCATCTGAGATGGTCACCACAACTATTGTCAGTTACTGTTTTCAACAAGTATGATGGATTCATTGGATACACACAGTGGATTGCCCTGGACTTCTGAGGGATCCCAAAAATAAGGTTGTCATACTCACAGCTCAGTTATTTCTTAGTGGTTCTGTCTATTGTTGTTCTCAAATAACTTCTCATAGTGCTTTCTAATAATAAGCACTTTTCACTGTGATTTTTGCCTACAACCAGAGAATACTCACAGAATGAGTTACCAGTTTAGGCTTTCTCTCTACTTTGTTTATCTATGTCTGCTTATGCTGACCTTCCTTTGGAAAGAATACCTCTCCAAAATAATTTACATTTACCTAAAGTGAAACAAAGGAGTCTGGCAAAAATGCAGTATTTCAAAATCCAGCTTGAACTTTGGCTTGTTCAGGTCAGCTTCCTTCCCTTCCCACACCCAGTAGTACTTGCTTTCTGTAATTCACATATTTTCAATTCCATGTAATGCTCCCTTTTTCAACATCTCACTTCCTCTTCAATGCATAGAATAACATATGGCTTCAAATGTTTGTCCTGTGGTCATCCGCAGAACTCGCATGAGCAACACCAGAGCTAAATGACTGTCCTCAAAGCTCACTTCTCTGAACTTGAGCCATGTGGATTCAATTTTCAGAATTTTCACCATTTTTTTCATTATAATCTTGATGAAGTTCAAACCACCCTAGGGTTACTGCATTCCCTGCAAGTTTCTCAGCTCTCCAATCCTATTTTGTTTGTATCATTTGTAATCAACCTATTACTAACTGCAATACCCACCTCACTTCAGTTATTTTTGGATCAACGGAAACAGATTTGCTGGAAATGAGACATAATAAATCAGACTAGTGTAGAAAGTTTAGAAAGATGAAGTGCGCAGACCACTTCTTGTTGCGAGGGCGGTGGCCCCAGTGGGGCCCCTGGACACGAGGCCGACACAGAACAGAAATAGGGTCTGAACCACCCCGAGCCTATATTCAGACCCTCAGCTATAGTGCAGGAACATTCCGTTCATTTGCTTTAAGCCAAATTTCTGTCCTTCATGTTCAGGGACGGTCGCAGCACTGATGCGATCCTTGCTATATTCTAGAGCAACCCGTGGGAGATATCTCAACTGCAATATCCATCTGCAACCAAAAAGACCTGGTGCAGTGCTCTCCCCATCCGTTGTTCCCTTTCCTCCTTCCCTTCACCCAGCCTTGTGCCGTCAGCCAGCACACGGCTCGCAAGCCTTCTGCGCAGGTTTCTCTTAAACGTATGCTGCGGGACGTCTGTCCTGTAGCGGACATCCACAGGAGGCCTCTGGCGATCCTCTTCCGAAATCCTACTTCATAGGAAGAACGCTAGGTGGCACACAACAACCACTGTATTATTTCTTTCTTGGTTCAGAAACAAAAAATTGGTTTCCAAGCATCACCCTGGAATGAAATTAAAGGACTGAGTGCAAAACACAATCCTAAAAACACTCTAAAAACCCACTGGGAAGATAACCTTTCCAATAAAACCTCACCCCTCTTCCTCTATCAGAATTACTGTTTTGCTATTTATAACTCTGCCTAACTTGGCAGATATTGAAAGTAAACACATTATATTTAGTGGCTTGTTGAGGGGTGAGGAAATACCGTCATTTCAGTGCAATATAAGTAATAGCATAACCAGCAAAGTAAAGCTCACTTGGCTCAGGAGCATCCGCAAGTCAAAAGATGAGAATCTCTTCTGCTGGGACAAGATCAAAGTGATATAATAATCTATCAGATGGTTTCCATTAGAGGATCTGTGATTCAGTTTGTAAGTAAAATCAAATACTCACTTTTACTCTTTATATACTGTTAAGATTTTTGTCCTCGTCCGCAGAGAGGATAAAAAGCCAGGAATATATTTTGCTGTTCCAAATTCCTGTGCTTTATTGTATCAGTGGTTAGCATGGGTTCATTTTAATTCTGGGGAAAAAAAATAACATTCTTTCGGTGAAAAGATTCCTTTCTATTCCACTGTTCATAAAAACCCAGCACATAAAGAGGAAAAGCATTTACAGGACTCTTTACAGCTCATTTCCAAAAGACTAAGCCTGTCAGTTCCTGGTGCTACTTCACAGAGCCGTCACTGTATTACAAACTGGTTCAACTTCTGCATGTGGGTGAGTTTATAATTTAACAGAAAAGAACATTCAAGTTCCAGTGAACTGTTAGTAATTGCCGTGGCTTCTTTGAAACCTGTCCATGACTACTTGAGAAAGATCCACTCCAAATTCATCTAAGCAGGAAATTATAAACACCAGTTTGCCAGAAGAAGGGGTTAAATCCTTCTTCACTTGAGTTAACAAATACTAGATGATAGAGTGGGAAAGGGAAACCTGACTTTGAATGATTCCCTACTCCTCTTTCTCAAAAGTGGGTTCAAAAGAGATTAAGTGGTCCCCAGGATGGGACTCTTCTCTGAAACTTTCCCCAGCATATAGGGCCAAGACCATTACAAAGCACCCATCAGGCTGAGAGGTGACTCAGAATAGGAGAAAGGAGCCTTCACTGCTAACCAGAGTCCTCAGCAGAGATGAGTGTTGGGGTATTTTTTTTACTTTCGTTTCCGTTTATGTATTTTTGCATGTTTTGCATTTCTTGTTACCTGTTTTCAACTGTGTAAATAAGTAGTTCAGCTAGACTCTGGTCTGTGTCAAGAATACCCAGCTGAACCCAACAGTACTGCATTCCTCCAGGATGGTAATCCTAAGAAAAAAAGGGTCCTGGGCATCTCTTCTCTGTGCCTCTCATTAATACCTGTTTCCACACAGTTGTTGGACCAGCCTAAGATGGAAAAGTAGAGGCCTCGGGGGAAGAATTTGTGCCTGCAAGTATCATTAGCCTAGAAAGTTATCTGGCAGTCAGTGAAAAAGGGAGGAAAAATGCTCTGATAAATCCCTGGGATTTTTAAGGGATATGTAATTGTGATTATTGATATCTTATTTTTCAGTTTTAAATTAAACATTTTTCCTACCAAGAATTCCAGTCAGTTCAAGTTAAGTAATACTTGTTTCAAGGATGCCATAGCAGGATAACTGATAAAAGAATCCATATTTTGACTTAAAGGAAGCACACTCCCAGGAGTGCCATTGTGGTCTCATGTGTGTTGACAAACTGCACGTAGAAGTTGCATATAGTTGGGGAATAGAAAGTAAAGAAATATGTGTGTACAGCTCTCCCATCTTCTGCAAAGAGCCATAAATTTTCATGTTGCCTGGTACTGTGGTTACTAATTCTATGTCTGTTGTCTGAAATTAATGGGATTTTATTATTATTATTTGTTAATTATCCAGTAGTTTTCATGAAAGTTATTTGCTATGGTTAAGCCATCTACATAGCCACTTCTTCTATATTTCCTCTACCTCCATATCATAATACAAATTCATCTCAGAAAATTCTCAGTTTTTCACAAACAGATATTTACACACATCTCATGGGAGCTTAATATCAGCTAATTAATCAAGTTGTTTTGGGGGCTGCCTAATAGCAGGGGAAAAACTGAACGTACCTCTCCCAAGAATGAGCACAGAATGAGAAGCAACCTAAAGAGGCAGAGATCCAGCACCTGGCACCAGTTGTGTGCTGATACAGCTGTGCCACTTTCAGAGCTGCACTCAGAATCTCCACACAATGACTTGTTGCGTGCAGTTTTACCAAACTGACAGGAAATGAGTGAAAGCACAAAGAGCCATTCCTCTGCAAAGGCACTGAGATGCTCAATGTCAGGCAGAGTCAGATGCCTACTAGCTTGCCAGAAATGGCCTTGCAGCCTAACTGCATACACCTAAATACTTCTCACTGACGTTCTAGAGTAACTCTCACAATTTTGTCTTTGGACCCCAGCGAAGTTTAATAAAATCACACGGAAATTAGATGTTAATATTTTTACTAATATTCTACTGTTCTACTCTTTATTCTGGTCTGTCCAGTGGACAAGAAAAAGTCAAAGAGGTGGCTTGGTCACAGGCCAGAGAAAACAGGAGCAGGTTGGGAACAGGTGCCATGTAATCAAGGCCAAAAATTGGCAGTGAGCTGCCTGAGGGCTGTGGTGGCTTCCCCACCAGTTGTGGCTTTCAAGTGAAGAGTGAAAACTCTCTGAAAGATACACTTTGTTCAAACAGGAATTTATGCAGGGCTTGTGTTCTGCAGGAGATAAACTAGATGATCTCAAGGATCCCTTATGGCTTTATATGCCATGAATAAAGGGCCTCTTTCACTCTTACAGACTCAGTATTTCAGCTCCTTGGGATCCAATGTGGTGTTAGCAGGACTGCTACAATGCGTGAATTGTGTAAGATGCTTCTAATGCTGCAAAGGCCCCTTCAGAACACAATGGGTAACAAGTGTGTGAAAGAATTGCTTTCAGTGTCCCATCAGGTCACTTGCTTGAACACAAAGCACAGTTCAGCAAAGAAGTACAGTATCTTTGAGCTATTCTCACATTATGAATCCCTTTCACTAACATAGGTCAACCCATTAAATGCAACATCATGGCTGTGGAAACATGAAGTCTTCCAAGATTGGCAAGAGGTATATAGGTCAGTTCTTCTGCCATTTCATGTAATCATTACTGTTTACGAGGGGCTAAAATTCAGGGGGGTGCCTGGCTTACACGAGAATCTTTCAGTCTTCTAAGCTGAGAAGAAAAGTGATTTATTTTGAAAAGGGTAAAAAAGAAATACTGACAGGTTGTCCTCTCCGAATTCCAAATTAGCCCAAAATTGCTTTGCTAATACAAGCAGGCAGATATTAGTGTCTAGACAACTGAAGAACTGTGTTATAAAAGTATAAAAAGTAAATCATATCTGACAAACCAAGACACACTATTTCTTATTATAAAAATGAAAACTATTTCATACATGTAGTCTGCAACAATTTGATTTTAGGAAGTGCTAGTGACATTGGCAATGATATCTTAACTGGTGAGTGCAGGCTGGCGGGAAGAAACCCCCCACAGGAGGAATGTCATGATGGCAGTTTGAGCAGTAATCTGGGTTAATATGCAGAGAAGCACAGAATAGCTGTTCCCCATCTACTTTAGATATGACAAGGAGCATAACCATGATACCACAGAGCTCAACTCTAGTTAACCACAGAACCTTCCAGGCAGGTACTGCAAACAATTCTAAGTTTCGTTTGGCCATTTCTACAGAGCTATCTGTAACCAAGCTAATTTCAGTTTGACTCCAGCTCATTAACGCAAGCTACAGCACTAACTAAAACACAGGCATACGCTGAGGGGCTCTGCATGAAATGCCAGCGGTCAAAATGATTCTGTCTTGGAGTAGAGAGGAATACATGTCCAGCAGGAGAAGCTGTTTTAAGTCTTACTTAAATATTTATTAAAGATTGAGGGTATGGATAAACAGTACATTGGGAAATTAAAATTATAATAATTTAGAATGGATTGCATTGTACAGCACACATAAATCACCAGTTATTTCTGGAATGTAAAAAACATCTCACCCAGAAGTATTTGCTCTCACAACCCATTCTCAGAAAAGAAATTCAGCTTCTCTTGTTCACTGGAATAAACTCTAGTTCAAAGGTTACTTCTTGGTGTCTTTCAAAAGCAAGTATGTTAGCTATGTGCTTCTTGGTGTAGTTTAGTATTATGGGTGTTTCTGTTTTTCTTGTCTGTTACTTCCAGGAATAAAGGCTCCAAAGCCTCAGCTCAGTGAGGCAAAGCTAGGCCGAAGGAAAAGGGGAATGGTCCCAGTTCTGGCAGGATTTTCAGCTTGTACAGACTCCCCCTTTTGCTGACAGAGACACACCACTTCATGAGTAAGAGCTTCCTCTTTGTTTCTGCACCCTCATTTCCTGCTGCTTCCGTCTTACGAGCCTCCTTGGAGATTTCCAACGTATTTTTCCACTCAGTAGGAAAATGCATTGAACTGGATAAATGGTGGGGGAGACAGTGGCAGAAGAGAAGAAAAGGTATGAAATCAGAGCAGGCAGCCAGAAATGAAATTGAGAAAATGGAAATGCATAGATGAAAGAACGAGTGTAATTGTGAACAGCAAAGTAGAGAAAGAGGGAGGTTTTGTTGTTCCCCATCATTTCTGAAAACTGGTCCACGGGGTTAAAAATAAAAGTTAAAAACTACCATATTCATTATTAGTAAGAAAATTTCTCCAAAATGTACATGGGCTGGTAATGTCATATAATGCAGAATTCTCCAAGCTCCAATGTTGCATTTGCTGCTAAATAGAAGAAAAATTTTCTCTCTGCATGAATAGGTTCTAAGGTGGATCTAATGAGTAACTAAGGAGTACAATTGCAAACACGGGTCTTAAGAAAACCTCATATTGTACAATTTCATGACCTGAAAAAATATGACTTCATGATGTGGATGCATCTTAAATACTGTGTGTAGTTCTGATCCCCAAATTTAAAATAAAATAAAATAAAATAAAATAAAATAAAATAAAATAAAATAAAATAAAATAAAATAAAATAAAAGGAGTAGAAAAGATATGGAGAAAACAATGAGAGCTTCCCCCAGTATGAAATGATTCCCTGCAGCACAGTTTGTGTCAGACTGTCTTAGAAAGCAGGACAGAGATGGCTACTGATCTCACTTCTGCATCTTAACAGGACAGACTTCATACAGCTCCAAAGGTGTTCCCTGAGTAAGTTACGGGCTTGACATACTCCTTTTTTTTTTAGTAGAAAGAAAATATCCAGAACTAAAATAGTGTCCCCCAAAGCAGCTTTCTTTAGAGCTTCTGTGCACAACTCCCATGATAGAACAACAAACATGGGCTCACAATTGTTTTGTGCTGTCCCGTAATCATCCTGTGGGACATGGCTTCCTCGAAAGGGGCGATGAGGCCAAGCCACAAACATTTCCAAAAGTCAGCCCATTTCAGAGAATTTACTCAAAAAAAAAAAAAAAAAGGGAAGGGCCATTCCTCCCCTGCAGCGGCAGCAGGCTCCAGGAACAGGTGAAGTCAGGCTGGCAAGCCCATTCTAGCAGCTGGTGAGGACATCTTGGCACTGACAATCTGCATGCCAAGCCTGGGCTGGTGCAGTGGACACAAGCCACCCCACACAGCTCATCCTGCAGCCAGGCCCGCAGCCCTGCTCAGCCTGCCAGGCCCTGGCTCCCGTCACTCCCCATCACCAGCTGCCCTCCGTACAATACAGACAAAAGATTCACACCATGCTGCAATCCTCCCAGGGCATGGGTGGTGCCTTCCTTTTAGTCTTATTTTCCGTCTGTGGGCTGCCATCACACTTGTGAGACCGTTTAAATAATGCTAATAAATGTGTTCCTTCCTAGAGAACTTCAGCCATAACTCGTGTCATCTTTTCCATCCTTCTACAGCATGCTGAGGTCCAGAGTGCTCAGGAGGACTGAATGATGACACACAAGGCTTTTATCTCTGGCGTTTCTTCTACAAAGCAGTAAACCTGGGACTTTTTCTCCTTCTGCTTGCCCAAAAATAAGTTCTTGCTCTATTTGATACAATTATTCCTGATTCTAGCACAAGCTTCTAAATAGTCCTAGAAAACACCCCTCCACCCTTGATGTCAGTGCCTTTTGAATACCTGTAAGGTGTTAATCCTCCTCCCTTCATTTTCTAGCCAGTCTCTGCATATTAAGATGATTAGAACTGATTGTGTCAATAGTAGTGA